>NW_020173108.1:6577619-6587050 GCF_003031525.2 Neophocaena asiaeorientalis asiaeorientalis
CACCACCTGCCCCATGCTGCTTTCTAAGTATGGCGAAGACGGAACAGTCTGCTCCTCTCAGCTGTGCTCGGCTCCCGCAGGCACGCTACATGAATACCACGTGAAGTACAAAGAAAACTCATTTCTGAAAATTCCCTCTCCTTAACCGCATTTGTATAGTTTACTTCTTTGGTGGTTCGGTTAAATTTTACTAGGACCACAAGCAAGAGAGGGATCTGGGATGAAGAAGGGTTTTGTAGCACGCAGCCTATGCAGACAACAGCAAAGACAAGGTGCCCTGATAAAAAAAAAAACTCATGTGCAAGACTTGGAAACCTGGTCATCCAGATGGGGTTTTATGGCAACCCCGGAGCCAATAAACTATAATAAACGTCCATGGAAGTGGAGGGAATGAAATCAGACCAGATGGGAGGTAGCCAGTAAATGTGTGATTGCACGGAGGCCTGGTTTTGTTCCAAACAGAAGAAGTTGGGAGCAGACACACCGAGAGAGCAGGGTCGCAGGGCAGGGGCCCGACCGAGGCTGCAGCCCCGCTAGGTGTTGCGGAGACTAGGCTGGGACAGGGCAGGAACCTAGGACCAGCGACTAGAATGTCACAAGGCACATTCCTAGGGGCTCTCCTCCAGAAAAGTCCATGCCTAGCCTCTGCTCCATCCCCCTCACCACACCTGCTCTTCTCAGTCTGGTTCCCCTGGCCCACAGCTTCGGTGTTTGGAACCGTCCTTTTCCAAGGTAGGAATATGTCTGAAAATTCTGGGAAGGTTCCCTCAACGGACTCAACCACTAGTGTGGCGGTGATTTAATATCTTCAAAGATGGTGGTAGTTTCCACTTGATTTTTAAAAATAAAAACATCCCCAAACCCCAGCCTTTAGGTGTCTGTATTATATATCCTCATGAAATGACGATTCCACTTTCTAAGCTATATTTACAGTATAATTATGTTATTTTCCTTTTTCCTGTAGCCCTGTGGGTTCTTTCTTGGCTCCATATATCTGGGGCTTGATTAGAAATCCATGCTAAGCAACTTAAGGCTGGCTATTGGAAATCCATTGTGACTGACAGAACAAATGAAATCCCTTTATGTTTAGTCAGCAGAACCTGCATCCTGCTTGTGCCAGCGAAGGCCTCTGAGGTTCGGGGAACTTGAAAAATGCAGGGGCTTAGCTTACAGATACAATATCCAAATGGCTCCCCGTTGGCAGCAGGGGGTGGTCTGCATCCCAAATTTCTGGTGCAATCACGTCATTAGGATTAGCTGAGGGTATTTTCCCTGCAGCTTCTCTCTTCCTGCCTCAAGCAAAGCGATTACCATTTAACCACATGGCCAGAGGCACTGGCAATGTAAAAACTGAGCTATTACAACTTGGAAGGAAAGACAAAAAGTGGCAGTGAGTAAATCAGGAGGGTAGTGAGGTTCCCCACATGGCAGCCTGCAATCTACCCTCAGCCTGGAGGCTACACTATAAGATAAACAGCCCTGGCTGGACCAAGACAGCAGCCTGAGCACACACTGTAGCCTTCCCCTCCTACCCCAAATCCCCAGAAACGACGGCAAATGTACTTTTAACAAAATCCTCAAGCACGATGGAAACTAAGGAGCGCTCTTCATCTGCCAGAAACCCTGAGGAATCATAAAAAAGGAAAGGCAGATTTTTATTCTTCTTGAAAAAGGAAACCACAACTCAAAATGCACACAGAAGCAAGCTGCTACAAAAGGAAGAAAGAGATTCAGAGGTGCTTCAGTGAGAGGTGCTGGCCATTGGAACCGGAGGGGACCAGACGCTTGGGTCAGATATGCGGCCTAGAGACCCGTTGTCAGCCGGGAGGAATAGAAAGCCCAGGAGGCAAGCTTGTGAGCCAAAGCCAAGAGTAAGTCACAAAACTCAACCTTAAAAACTCACATGTGAGGAAAGTTACTACAGTAGACAAAATACCATTTCAGAATAAGTATAATAAACATCCTCAGAGAGGCGCAAGAAGATATCATATCATGACACAAGAGATGATAGGTTTCATCCCCAAAATAAACTCAACACATCACCCAAACACCATGATGGCTCTAGCTAAGGAATAAACGAGTGAGCTGGAAAACAGAGCTGCAGAACCTCCCCAGAACTGCACTATCCGATCGGGCAGCCATGGCCACGTGAGCCACTGAGCACTGGAAATGTTGACTGGTTTGGATCTGAGAAGGGCTGTAAGTGTAAATTTACTAGATTTACAGTAGATTTTGAACATTTAGTAAAAAAAAAAGAAAATAAGATATCTCATTAATATCTTTTAAAAATATCGATTTATATTTTGAAATGATATCTTGGATACAATGAGTGAAATGAAATACGTTATTGAAGTGGACTGTACCTGTTTCTTTTTACTTTTTAAATGTGGTTCCTAGAACATTTAGGACATCAGGCGTGGTTTGCATTACCTTTTGACTGGACAGCCCTCCTCTAGAACAGAGTGCAGAAGGGTGGTGAGAGTATGAAAACTTAGGAATATGGAAGACAGATCCAGAGAGAAAGAATAGAGGGAAAGAAACAGCCGCAATAGAGGAAAAACCTCCAGCAGTGAATCAACAATGAGGTGGTCTGATTGGAAAGAGCCAGAGATGGGGAGGGAGGCATTCTCACTGAAGCTAGAAACAAGATAAAGATGCCTGTTTTTTTTTTTTTTTCTTTCCTTCAGTCAACTTAATTACCTCTGTATTTGAGAAATACGATCCATGTATAAAGCAGCCAAAGAAATTGTTAAAAATTCCCTAAAGATCCAACAAAATTTACTCGCAATATTCCATCCCAGTGATATGAAAAGATGCCTGATTTGTTCCTCACCATTTAACACAGTCCTGAGGTTCTAGCCAATGCCACACCACAACCAGAAAGTACAGAAAGAGGCCTCTTCTACCTGGAGGTGAAATGACTGTATATATTCTCCCCGTCATTCCCCTTTCTGGCCTCCAGGTCCGGGCCAAAGAAGCCCGTATGGGCGCCTCCTCCTTCCCAAGCAGCCTGTAATGCTCCATGAGGAGCATGCGGGGAAAACCTGGCACCCAGCCGTCACTCCTGGAATAAACTTCCTGGAATAAACTGCGCAGCGGGGCTGTGAGCAGGGCGCTTACCGACGGATGGCGTTGGCGAACTCCGCGGCCAGCTCGCTGTCACTGCACGCCGTCCTCAGTTCAGCCAGAGACAGAGCTGGGGAGGCAGCGTCCGCAGACTCCTGAGGACGTAAACACAGCCGTGTGAGGTCTGCAGCCAAGCCGAGGGCGCCCGGAGGCAGACGCGGGAGCTCTCGGGCGGCGGCAGCTCCGCCCCTCAACATCCCCTCGACGTCCGCCGCCGTCTGCTGCCCCGCGCTCTGAGCACTCACAGGGAGCTGCGCACTGGGCTGAGCTCTCTACACACATGTTCTCTCTCTTTTTTTTTTTTTTTTGCGGTATGCGGGCCTCTCACTGTTGTGGCCTCTCCCGTTGTGGAGCACAGGCTCCGGACGCGCAGGCTCAGCGGCCATGGCTCACGGGCCCAGCCGCTCCGCGGCATGTGGGATCTTCCCGGACCGGGGCACGAACCCGTGTCCCCTGCATCGGCAGGCGGACTCTCAACCACTGCGCCACCAGGGAAGCCCCACACAGGTTCTCTTATCTGATCATCGTGACGATCCTCTGAGGCAGATACTGTCATTATCCCCTCTTTGCCAAGGAGAAAAACTAGGGCACAGGTAAGTTACACTGCCCCAGGTATTCAGCCGGGACACGGTGGAACCAGGATGCCAACTGATGCCAGGTCAGTTCCCTTCACCACTGGGTTAAGCCTCTGGTAGCTCATAAAAGTGGGAAACACATGTATCCTTGGGTTGTCCTTCCCTTCATCCCGCGTCCCTGGGGAGAGAACCAATCTCTCCTGAGTTGGGGGCTTTACTGCGTTCAGTGTAATCACCTAGAAGACCCAGGAGAGGAGGAGGACAACAGAAGCACACATTCACAGATGTGCCTTAGCGTCAGACAGGAGCTTTGACACCACCTAAACCAAATCCTCCCCTTTTACAGATGAGGAAACGTAAGAGCCGGAATGCCTGAATCCTAAATGGAGTTAGGACAATTGACAAAGCAACGCTCACACCCCTCCGAGCGCTCTGCCTTCTCTGCGTTTAGACAGAGGGCAGCTGCTGTGCTGTGTAATAAGCACAGGGGACGGTGGTCACCTGACAGTTTGCTCAGCAGACATTTACAGAGGGCTGACCACAGCTCAGGCTTGAGAATAAAAAGCCCGTGATCTGTTACGCTGAGACAGAATGTAAACAGAAGGCTGTATCGTGATGGAATGAGCGCTTCCGGGAAGTATGAACCTGGCGCTAGAAATCCAGACGACAGGGGGCGCTGGCACAGAAACGCCACCACACGGGGCTCCTCTGGAGGAGCCCACAGCACCTGAACTCCCCCCACCCCCCTGCTCCTCCAGCTCTGCTTTCCCTCCCTCCTCTCCGCCTGGCGACCTGCAGACCCGAGCCCCCATCCACCAGCCCTGGAGTCTCTCCAGAGTCCAACACCCTCTTCTAGTGTATAGAGCGACTCCCCTCGGGGTTAACATTTCATAAGACTCCTTAAGGACAAGGGACAGCTTTGTCTCATCCGGTGCCCTTCACTGAACACGTCTGGTAATCTCTGTTGCACACAGACAAGAAGTGAAAAAACCTACTGTCACTTGGGCAAGATATGGGACCCAGCTTGCTGGCTGGAGGGAAAGTTTTAAACCAAGCATGACACCCCCCCCTCCTCAGAAGCGAGTGTGGATGTTCTAGACCCCAATCTGGCCTGCCACCTGTTTTTATAAAAGGCCCACAGGGCAAGAATTGTTTTTGTTTTTAAAATCATGGAAAAAAAAATTCTAAGGAATATTTTGTGATGTATAGAAATCATATGAAATTCAAATTTCAGCGTCTATAAATAAAGTGTTAGAACACAGCCATGTGCCTTTGTGTCTGTATTGTCTCTACCTTCACAGTACCATTCCGCAACGGCAAAGTTACGTAGTTGCAGCAGAGTCCACATGACCCGAAAATCCTAAAATGTTAACAGTATACCAGCCTCTGCTCCAGACTGCTTGCCTCATCTACCAACAAGACCAAATGAATAGCCCAGAAGGGAGGTATTATTGATATAGTAAATGGATCTAACATTTTTTTTAAAATAAATTAATTTATTTTATTTTTGGCTGCGTTGGGTCTTCGTTGCTGCGCGTGGGCTTCCTCTAGTTGCGGTGAGTGGGGGCTACTCTTCGTTGCGGTGCGCGGGCTTCTCACTGCGGTGGCTTCTCTTGTTGTGGAGCACGGGCTCTAGGCGCGCGGGCTCAGGAGCTGTGGCTCACGGGCTCTAGAGCACAGGCTCAGTAGTTGTGCGCGGGCTTAGTTGCTCCGCAGCATGCGGGATCTTCCCGGACCAGGGCTCGAACCAGTGTCCCCTGCACTGGCAGGTGGATTCTTAACCACTGTGTCACCAGGGAAGCCCTGGATATAACTTTTGAAAGGCAAAATAATCAGTTTCCTCCAATTTCATTACCTGAACAACACAGAGCACTCTTATAAAAGCTCCTTACCCTAATGTACAAAATAAAAATAAATCATCTGGCCTTTACCATCAAAGAGATTTCTGTTCTTTGAAGCCATTCCACGAAACACAGAGCTTCCCCCAGTCGAAATAAATACTAAGAACCAGGGGGATGCACAGTCCCTGGGCCTCTGGAAAGAGTCTGAGTAGTCCGTTTGCACCACTCCCTAAGGGCGCACACACGAACGCTGGGGCTCTGTCTCTCAGGCTCTGTCCCAAAGTGACTGCTAACAAACTCAAAAGGCTGAGCAAAGATTCGGAAGCTGTTGGCACAGAACAGAGCCCCAGATCCTCCCGCGTGAAACAGCTCTGCAGAGGCTGCTGCTCACCACGATCAGACTCCCCAAGCACTGGGCACATGGTTTCAGGGTGCACCCACATGGTGACCTTTCCAAAGCTCAGACTGTGTCACCTCACCCCCTACAAAAAGCCCTCAGCGATTCCTCCCCATCCTCAGGACGGCACAGCCGGCTGGTCTCCTCAGCCAGTGTATGGATTCCTCCTCCCTCTAGGCTTTGCCCTTGCCATTCCATTGGCCTAGGGTGGACTTGCTGGTCTGCCCTGGCCCTCTTCCTCAGGCTAGCACCCACTCTCCACTGGCTCTCTCAGTTCAGGAAACCTGTCCCGAATCTCCAAATCTGGCTTGTGGCCTCCCCTTGTACCGGGCATTGATCCTTGCACCCAAGAACATTGTGTCCCTGCGTTGTGATCATCTATTTGCCCATTCCAGGGCAATCTAAACTCCTGGAACAGCCTCCAGCATCTTGCCTGGACCAAATCACATCCATCACGTGAACATCGGATGACTGAGAAGCAGCTGGGGCCTCAGGAAAGTGGCCCAGCTGGGTACCATGGCTATGGACTCCCTTGGTGCCCTTGCAGGTGAGAGGCGGGCAAAGGGTAGCTGTGGCCTCTGTGGAGCACGCGTCAGTTCTTAGCTGTTTAGCTGTTTCTTCGCTGCCACACGGTATCATCAAGGTGCCTTCTTCGCAGGTACACTACTCTCGTGAAGACATCACTGCATCTGGGCCGTGAGGGGCCACTCATTAGACCAGCAAGTCAGCGTAGGCCCACAAGTCCTGGGCCTGAGACAAAGTGGGGTCAGGAGAAGCTGGCGTTTGTTAGGAACAGAAAATCTGACGCACAGAAATTCCAGCACCCTGGGGCGAGGGATATCTTTCTTTAAAGTCTGGACTATTTTTTTCTCCAGTGCAGTGTTTGGAATCACTCTGAGATAGAGGCTGATGGAATGAGCTTGGATTCTAGAAAAAAAGACTTGTGCGCTAATGAAAGTGTGAGTTTGCAAGATGATATCATCGATAGCCCACTCTGTGTGATATCCTCGGGCTAATGCGGGGCTCACCTACCTCCTTCTCTGCCTCATAATGCTTCCGGCCCCCCACCTCTTGGAAGTCGAGGAGGAAACAGACGAGAGGAGGAGTGGCCGTCAGCCAAACTGGGGTTAAATCCCGATTCTGCCATTCACTAGCTGTTGAGACCCCCTCAGTTCTTTTAAACCTCATTATCCTCGCGTAAATGGGGATAACTCTTCTTTCCTGAGAGTCGTGAGACTTAAGGGAGATGATACATGCAATGATCGGGTACAGAGTGATCAACCAGCAATGGTCACTGTGTGACACGGGATAGAAGGAAGAAGAGGTGGAACCAGTATCAGACTCCTGGACCACTGCATAGATCGCTCCCTGGATCAGACCGTGATCTGTGAAAATGCTTCAACTGTATGGAACAGTTGAATTGTATGGAATTTTAACTGTCCGTAAAAGTGAGATGTTTTCAAAATGTGGATTTGGTTTCTTTGCCCGCAAAATGTCCCCTTCTTTCGAATTTCTAGAATGGCTTTCGGCTCCTATGCAAATAAGGAAGCTGAGGCAGCAGGGTAGTGGGCAGTGGCTGGCGGGACCTGGGCAGGTGGTGAGGCCCGAGCCCCAGGGTCCCTGTGCCCCTACCTTGCCGGCCTTGTCCTTGCCGCCGCTGCTGGTGGAGCTGAGGGACCGCGTGCGCTGCTCCTTCAGCTCCTCCACCTCGGACTTCAGGTGCTCGATGTGCACGAGGTAGGCCTGCTCCTGGGCCTCCCGCGTGCTCAGCTTCAGCTCCAGGGCCTTCTTCTCCTTCTCCAGGAGGTACAGCTGGGCCTTCAACTCCGCCATCTCCTCCTGCGGAGCACAGAGCGCACGAGGCGCCCACGGGGTGAGAGCAGGGCTGGGCGGGGGAAGGGGGTCTGTAGCTACCACCCACAGCCCGGAGGGAGGTATTACTGGGCAGCTGGGGAGAACATGACCCCGAGGAGACTAGACGGCCACCTTCACACATCTTAAAGGACGGACTCGTGCACCAAGCCATGCGCTTGTCACTAGGCACCAGAACTGCGATCAGTGGCAAGCAGACCTTGGCTCACTATAAGGAAAACCTCTCTAACAACTGGAACACCCCACGCCCACGTCCCCAGTGGTCTCATCAGCCACGACAGAAACCAGTGTTCTGGCAGGCAGAGGCTAGCCATCAAAGAGGTTGTAAAAGGGTCATTCATATAAGGCTGGGTCTGACTAGGTCCCTTCCAATTCCCATTTCCTTTTCCACT
Organism: Neophocaena asiaeorientalis asiaeorientalis; assembly: GCF_003031525.2. Lineage (NCBI taxonomy): Eukaryota > Metazoa > Chordata > Mammalia > Artiodactyla > Phocoenidae > Neophocaena > Neophocaena asiaeorientalis. Next base: position 6,585,823 of record NW_020173108.1, read on the forward strand.
TTCCATAGCACCAATCCACATATTTAATCACCCCTGACGGCAGTCTGGGGCCCTGAGCTGTGCCAGGCCACTGGGAAGCGTGCAGAGCAATGATACTGCCCCCAGCTCTTCTCTACTTTAGGCCCCAAATGAAACGAAATTGAAACAGAGCCCTTCCCGGGTGACTACGCCTCAGGTAACTTCTTCAAGTATCTTAAAGAAGCCAAATCAGAGTTGGCTATGGAGAGAAAGAAGTGACTCCCAAATGGGACCGTGCTGTCCTGGGACCAGAGCCGGGCACCAGTGGTAATCACCAGCATTTACTGAGCATGTAACACTGTCTTAAATGTTTACACTAAGTCACTCACTTAATCCTCCCAACCTGAGGGAGGTATTATGAGTATTTCCATTCACGGAGGGGAAACTGAGGCATGAAGAGGGAAATCCACCAGCTCAGCCCACAATTACTGGGTAAACTGTGGAGACCCAGTTTAAACCCGGGACGTCTGGCTCAGAGCCCAGGTAACCACTAGCTATACTCCCCCTCCCCGCTTTCAAGGTGAGCCCACGCATGACTCTTGCTCCTCACCTCTGCTGGAGGGCAAGTCCAACACCCCGTGACCACCCGGTCAGTCTCCCCAGCTATCTCTGTCATCTTACTTCACAACACGGGGGCACTGCCTTGAAAGGGATTCACCAAGGTTACCCCCGAAGTGACCCTCCTCTGAGGTGACAAGCCACAGGCCTGCTGTGCTCTCCTGGGCAAGCCAGACCTGGGGAGTAGATGTTCTCACCGCCAACATGGGGAAACACCTAGAGGGTACCCAACGCGGCTAGCCATACTCAGGGCTGGGGGCGTTAGCCATGGAGAAGGCAATGTGCCAAGCTGAGCGACCACTGGAAAGAAGATGCCAGACCTTTCCTAACCGTGACATAGAACCAGGCTTAAAGGTGTCTCCATACACTGAACCTTCTCATCTTTTGCCATCAGAAGCCGGATTCTGAAGGTTCTGACAGCACTGCATCCTGAGCTAATGTGGACCGTCATACCCAGAACCACTGTACAAACAAGCTCGAAAGAAGGAAAGATGGATCCATGGGTGCCGGAAGCAGGCCCTCCACCCAAGAGGAAAGGCAAGGTGGCCACAGCACCGGCCTCCTGAGGCATCAGGCAGGCAGGGAGGCCCCAGCACCTATGCAAGGGCAGGGCAGACAGCCAGGACTGAGAGCCCCGCCCACCCCCACCCCC
>NW_020173108.1:6587264-6649589 GCF_003031525.2 Neophocaena asiaeorientalis asiaeorientalis
CAGAGGAGACAGGAAGACTTCCTCCCTGTGGTGAGGGTGTGGCGAGGAAACGTGTCATCACTCAGGCTTCGGGTGGGAGAAGAAAGAAAAGCCTCTTCTGAGGAATCATGTAGGCATGAGGCACGTGTAGATAAGCTACAGGAGTCCTCAGCCAAGAATATGGCAAAAACTAGCCCTAAACCTCTGAAACCCACGGGTCCCAACAGATCTAAGGACACAACCGTTTACAGAGACATCTCCACCCAGGACCCGCGGGACCCCATGGAAGACACAACCTCCGCCAGGGGGGAGCTGGCACCCACGTTCTCCTCCCAACACACACACACGCGCGCGAAGAGAAAACAGAAGTGAGTCACGGTGAGGTAGAATCGGCATGTAAAGAACCAGAATTCACAAGGAAGAAGACAGAAAATGAACATTTAAAGCAATTAAAGAGAAAGAGGAAGAGGAGTCACAATGAAAGGATGGGATATTCAAAAAAGAAGAGTGGGTTTGAGAAGGAGCCACGTCAATCATCTAGAAATCAAAAGCTGTTTACTAAAGACCAAGTACAAGAAGTGAAAAAACCCAGCAGTTGTAGCCTAGAACAAAATGGTGAAATCCGACAAAATCTGCAGCAATGGACTTGGTGTGGGCAAGCACGCATCCCTGAACACACTATTAGGGACATACAGGGAAGGGAGGTGGCTCTGATGTTTTCCTTCAAAAAAACTCCTAGTGAGGGAACCCAATGGCTGCCCCTGGGTCACGATATTATGGGTTCTCTTTCTTCCAGCTTTTTATAATTCCTGTTTTTTGGGAAAATTTCTCTGATGCGTATACATTTTATGTGCGTGTAGCAAAGGGAATATCAGAGCTTTTATTTCACCAAAAGTATCTTTCCTGGCCAAAATAACACTGAATTTATCGCACAACATATTGGCCTGAACATAAAAGAAATCTGGAGTCCTTGGTCAAAGGGAACATGATGTTTGGAAGAAGTCATGGAAGGGCAGCTTCACAGTTCATGCCACAGGGTGCAAAGGACCACAGAGAGGGGAAAAGGCACCGCGGTTATGGACACAATGCCCGGCTCGTGGGCAGCGAGGGGGGAAAATCAGCCAACGTCGCATGAGGGTTCCCTAGCGGGAGTCAAGTGAGGGTCTGAGCTGAGGCCAATATCTGACCTGAATCTGCTGCCACAGCCCAAAGTCCTCCCAGGCTTCACCCAGACTCCAGCTCGAGCAGCCACAGAGGGCAGGGATGTGCTGAGCAAGTCGCCCTGGAGGGTGACGGGGATGAGGGTTACCGATCTTCCACACAACACCACAGGGGCAAGGGGGTCAGGAAACCAGGGCTCTTGTCCAAATGCCGCAACTGGCCTCGCCCCGTTCTCCCCGCCTCACCTTAACGTCAGCATCAACCCGGGAAGCACTTGCAAGTGTTCTGGAGACCAGGGCTCTTTTCACGCGGACAGAGGCTGCTCCCCCCCGACCCCCACCACCGCAGAGGTCTCTCCTGGCTTCTCTTGGAGACGAGGTGTTCCATTCTGGCCTGGGACCCCCTGAGGTTTCTCCAGTGCTCGGCTCACCTCTCCAGGAACACATCCAGCTCAAGTGATCCCCAGACGTACTGAAACCATCCCTGTCTACACACGAGGCCCTGCCTGTCCTCCAGGGGAGAGGTGGCTGACCACGGCTGGGCTGACCACTACCGAGAGGCCTTTTCATACTTCCTCCTGGTGACAGCGGAGTGAACGGGACACGGGTCTGAGAAGAGCCCCCCACGCAGATACCTTCATGGCCATCAGCTCCTGCATCAGCACCGCGTTTTCAAGGTCTAGCCGCTGGCTGTCTCCCCGGGGCTTGACGTCGTAGCTGAGTGGATCGATGTGGATGCTTTCCAGCTCCAGCATGGTCAGCTTGACCGCGGCCCTGTCATTCCTGAGCTGCTGGATGTAATCCTTCAGCCTCTGCTCGTCTTCCTTAGTAAACTCTGTATCGCAGCTACTGGCTGTGGAGCTGGTTGTGCTGAGAAGACAAAGAAAACCCATCGCACTTCCAGTCGCTGCCAGCAGGTCTTCTCCCCCTCGTTCTTCTCCACACCCTCCCCTCTCCAACAGTATTTAGATGGTAATCCAAAAACAACAACGAAGAAAGCATTATTCATGGCATAGCACCTTTTGGGAGAGAAATGAGTATCAGAAAATGTTTACACCCTTTAAGACAAGGTGTGGACCCTAGAAATGAAGTCTAAGGAAATGATTCCACAGAAGCAGCAAGATACACACGTACAAAGATGTTTCACGGAATGCTAGGTTTAGTGAATTATAGTACATATCAAAAAGAAGGACATGATGTGGACATTACAGGAATAATTATGGTAATGGTGGAGAGAGTTTGAGTGAGGAAATAGGATGAAAAATATGTCATAAAAATAGGTGTATATATGCATAGGACTTAAAAAAAGGGATATGTTAAGGGAACAAAGCAAGGTGAAGAACAAAATACCTATGGCATGACCTACAGATTGTGTGCGTGTGTGTGTGTGTGTGTGTGTGTGTGTACACATACGCATTGTGCACGCACACATCTCAGACTGCTGACAGCAGTCCCCTGGGGGTGGCAGCTGGACGGAGTGGTAGTGATGGGGGATCCTCTGTATCATGGCTGAGTATAAAGTCCACCACAGGGACTCAGGCTGGTCCGAGGGGCCCTTGGCCACCCATGCTGAATGGTGACCAAGCAGGGGCTGGCAGTTCTGAGGAGCACCTAGGGCTGGACCCCGGGAATGTGGTGGTCCATGAAAGTTTCTGTGGGTTCCAGAGTACCATGGAAGGGTGAGAACCACAGGAAAACTGAGGCTTGGTGCTCAAGACGGTTGTAGGCTGTCCCCACTGGCTCAGAATGAAGCCCACTGTACCCAGTTCTCAAGCACTTGAGGCCAGCACGCACCTACGGTGGTTTCTCTGGACCCACCTACACTTGACGTGGCCCTTATGGAACTGGCTTTGGAAAGATGGCAGAGAAACAAGCAGGGACCCATTTAACTCTCATCACAACAGTGCAGGTCAGCATGATCATCTCTGTCGTTACAGATTTGGAAATGGAGGTTCTGAGTCATTAAGTAGCTTGCCTGGTCATGAGGACGGAAACTTGGGCCGCAGTCTCCCCATTCCACAGCCCTGTCTCCCCAAGATTCCTGTTGTTGGAAGCTGTGCCAGGAGCAGGGACTGGTATCCATAGGCTGTTGGCTGCCCTGAGGCCAGGCCTGCCCTCCTCAGCTCACACTGGAACAGGGTTAACAGGCCAAGACCCCAACACAGCAGATGTATCTCCTCCCCGTAACCTCGATGTGACCAAGGGCCATTCCACTCTTGCACGTGACACGTTAACAAGAAGTCGAGGCTTCCGGGAAGAGAAGGGTGAGAAGAGATGGTAGGCCATGCACACAAGGAAGAGAACTTCCTAGGGCCTGGGGTGGTCTTCAGGTCAGAGAACTCCTGCCAGGACCGGAAGCTCCCAAGCACCACAGACTCTCTGAGGTCCCCTACCATCCTTCACCCCCCAACCCCCATCAGAACAGGTGGGATGTTCTTTAGAGATGAAGGGAGCAAGGTGAGTCTGACCAACACACAACACCTTTTCAGAGGCTGTGATGGCTAGTTACACGTGTCAGCTGGGCTAGGCTATGGTGCCTAGCTGCTTGGCCGAACACCCCTCTTAGATGTTGCTGCAAAGGTATTTTTCACACGTGATTGACATTTAAATCAGTAGACTGAGTAAAGCAGATTACCCTCCGTAGTATAGGTGGGTCTCATCCAATGAGTTGAGGCCTTAAAATCAGTCAATCAATCAGCCTCTCCATCCATACACACACACACCTGTTGATTCCGTTTCTCTGGGGAACCTGAATACAGCGGTGCTGCCTTTACCTGGGACCGGAGCATCTTATACGCTTGGCAGATTTAGAGGTAGCACGACTCAAACTCTCTGTGCCTAGTTCCTTATCTTTAAAATGAAGGTAATACAGTACATACTTCCCAAGGTTGTGGTGAGGATTAAATGAGGTAAACCGAAAGTGTCTGGAATAGTGCCCAGCACTCAGTAAATATAGCCATCATTCATTCATTCAAGAAATATTGGGGTACTTACTGTGGGTCACTTTTCTAGGCCCTAGAAAAATCTCTGTCTTCATGGAACTCATATTCTAACAGGGGAGACAAACAAGTAAAACAGACGGCACATCAGACAAGGAGAAGTACCAGGGAGAAAAATGACGCAGTTATGGGGATCACAAAGAGGGGGTGGGGTGATTCTTGCGAACAGAGTTCGAGGAGTAGACGTGAAGAAGGTGAGAAAGGGAGCTATGTGGGTATCTGGAGGAACAGGGAGGCAAGCAGACGATACAGCAAATGCAAAGGCCCTGAGGCAGCAAGGCCGGCTGGCCAGCAAGAATAAGACTGTGGCTGAATGGGGGTCAGCCAGGGGAGAGGGAGGAGAGCTGGTCAGACAGGAGGGTGTGTATGTGGGGGGCAGGGTGCCACATCACATAGGGTCTCATAAGGGTTGTGTCTTTTTCTCTAGAATTAGAAGCCACTGGAGGGTTTGTAATAGAGGAGTGACATGATCTGCCTTCCATTTTAACAGGATCCCTCTGGCTGCTGTACTAGGAGAGATGCAGGGATGCAAGGGCAGAGGCAGGAGACCTTTTGGAGGCTACTGCAACAAGCTTGGGGGAGACGGTGGAAGCTGAGAAGGCAGGAAGTAGGTTAAAAACTACTCATCATCAATGTTATGCGTTCTCAAGCTGTATTTTAAAAAGGACGAGATGGGACAAGCAGCAATACCCTCCAGTTGGAACACTTCAGGTGCAATTGCATAAAGAAACAAAGCAGCCCAAGAAAAGCATGAAGGAGCAACCGGTACCGCCAGCAGAGGGCGCTGAGGAGCCAGCGGGGGCTTCTGAGGATGACAGCTGCCCAACAAGAGGGATTCATCCTAGGGAGGAAACAGGGTCCCTCCCTCAGGATCTCAGCCTTCTTCGGTAAAGACCTGTTTTGCAAACAGCTCGGTGACAGGCATGCCTTACACAAAACCATTCAACAGGACTCGGAGCTTGCCTTCATGGACTGTCAACTTCATGGACTGTCAACGTGGAGGGACAGATGCCTAAGTTTCCACACATGAGCCACAAAATCAGAGCGAACTGAAGCTGTGGCCCTGTTCACGGAGCATTGCACGGGGCTGAGTGTGGAGATGTGCTCCCAGGCATGACGTGTTTAGACAGCGCGCTGCTGGGAAATAGCAACACTGCTCTTCCAGTGAGTGGGGAGGAGCTTCAGGTAGGAGATCCTTTCCCGTGAAGCTGGGACCCAGCACGAGAGGCTCACTTTACAACTGTAGTTCTTCTTTTCATTAAAAGTCGCTTTGGGGCTTCCCTGGTGGCGCAGTGGTTGAGAGTCTGCCTGCTGATGCAGGGGACATGGGTTCGTGCCCCGGTCTGGGAAGATCCCACATGCCGCGGAGCGGCTAGGCCCGTGAGCCATGGCCGCTGAGCCTGCGCGTCCGGAGCCTGTGCTCCGCAGCAGGAGAGGCCACAACAGTGAGAGGCCCACGTACCGCAAAACAACAACAACAACAAAAAAAACCCCAAAAAAACTGTAATTCAAAAAGACACATGCATCCCTATGTTCACAGCAGCACTGTTTACAATAGCCAAGACATGGAAACAACCTAAATGTCCATCAACAGATGAACGGATAAAGATATGGTATCTATATACAATGGAATATTATTCAGCCATAAAAAAGAACGAAATAATGCCAGTTGCAGCAACATGGATGCAACTAGAGATTATCATACTAAGTGAAGGAAGCCAGAAAGAGAAAGACAGATACCATATGATATCACTTGTATGTGGAATCTAAATTATGGCACGAATGAACCTATCTATGAAACAGAAACAGAACCAGGGACATGGAGAACAGACTGGTGATTGCCAAGGGGGAGGAGACTGGGAGAGGGATGGAGTGGGAGTTTGGGATTAGCAGATGCAAACTGGTATATATAGAATGGATAAACAACAAGGCGCTACTGTATAGCAGAGTAAACCATATTCAATATCCTGTAATAAACCATAATGGAAAAGAAGATGAAAAAGAATGTATATATATATGTATAACTGAGTCACTTTGCTGTAGAGCAGTAATTAACACAACACTGTAAATCAACTATACTTCAATAAAAAATTTAACAAAAATTTCAAAACTCTAAGGACAGTAGAAGCTAGAGTTCTTTAATTATTCTGCAGGCCCTGAAAGGATAATATGTTGGCATATTTTCCATTTAGCGGGACTGGTGTTCCCCAGTGGTTGTCAAAGAGCAGTCGAGGGGCTGACCATGGCAGCATCCCCTGGGAACTTGTTAGGAATGCATGTTCCCAGGCCCCACTACCCAGACTCACAGAGTCGGGAACTCAGGGGTGGGGGGTGGGGTGACCAGCCATCCGTTATAATGCACTCTCCCACTGATTCTGAGGCACAGCCTGGTTTGAGAACAACTGGTCCACCCCACAGGATAACTGGGCATTTGCAAAGTAGCCTGTAAAGTAACGGCACCCCATCACAAATTCTCTAGGGAGAGCCACCGTGCTCTTGGGCTGACCTGGTGGGTACCAGTGATTCTGAGCAGGTCTCTGACATCAGGCAGACCTGAGTAAACATTCTTCCTCTGCCAATGCCTAGCGTTATGGCCCAGAGTAAATCACCCAACCTTTCTGGGCTGTGACAAAGGGGATACTAACAGTTGCCATGTCACCAGGCTATGGAAATGAGACAATGGGTCCTGAAGCTGGCAGCCCACACACAGCACTTGATCTGGGCGGGGAGGAAGCACAGCTGTGCCAGTGGCCCCGAGACACCCAACATCAGGCTCAGGGCCTCCCTCCAGGGATGTCAGCCACCTAGCAGGTCCTGCAGAAAACCACCCATCTGCGGGGGAAGCAGAGCAGCAAGTGTTGACCGGACTTGCAAACCCCCAGAACTGCCTGGGAGACACCAACATGGTGGGGGGGAGGGCAGAGGCTGCCAGGCTTTGGGGGATCCTGGAACCTTCTAGGGCCTGGCGCCCGATCCCAGGCCAGGTGGGGAAGGCTTTTGTTATACCATCCCTGCTGTGGGTATAGTTTTAAGAAAGGAAGAAAAAGAAAAAAGGACAAAAGATCTCCCTCCACTGATTTTACCCCTGTGGGAAGCTGAGAGCTGTAAAGTGCTTTTCCAGGGGAAAGTTTAATTTCAAGGTAAGCACCTAGCCCTGCTGCCCCTCTCCAGCTTCCCTCTCTCCCTTCCAGGACACCAGCGGGGAACAGATCAGGCAAGGTTAATTACAATTCTGCTTTGTGCTCTTAATGGACCACCGCGGAATATGATTATGACAATGGTAAGAGGAGGGGAAGCCGCGGCCTTTTCTCCGGCCTCCTGCAGACAAAGGCGCTGTCGGTCTCCTGAGGGCCTGCCGCCGGCTGCCGGCTGCCGGCTGCCCGGCTGGGGTTAAGTCATCCATTAACTCTCCCGGCTCGGAATGCCGGGTGAGCTCAGTTGTCAAGGGGGAATAAATCACCTTCCCAGTGGGCCGAGTTACTCCTCCTCTCCAGGGTGAGAGGGATTGCGGGGAGGGCTGCAGAGGAAGCAAACCCCAGCTGGTCCCAGGATTCTGGGGCCGCACATTTTTGCCTTCTCCCCCGGTTTTTCGAGGAGCTGGGCCAGGTTGCGTGGGTTTCTCCTTCCTTACCATGATGCTCTCTGCTTGAGCTCCCCTCAGCTGGCTCTGCTCTGCGTCCATTAGTCGCCAGCTGACAGCTGATCTGTCTGCTCACCGCACATGAGCGCACGCCGGCCAGCCTGGGGCAGCCCACGCTCCTGCCTGCCCTGTTCACAGTGGGACGCGGATACAGCAGTTTATTTAAGCAGCTGTCGATTTCAAATGTCCTCTCTTCTGTCCCTCTCCACCATGTCCCAGCCCTGTCCTGAAGACAACTCCCCACCCTGCTTTTAGAAGAAAAATCCTTTTTTTTTTTTTTTTCTCCAGCTTCCTCATCTTGTCTCGGCAGAAAGAGAAAAGAACATATTATTTCTTTTGCCTTGAAAACCAGAGGCGGATTTTTCCTGAAGTTTTTATCAATGTCTTACCTGGCCCCAGTTAGGATCTCATTTACACCAAGGAGGAGCTCATTTTCAGAAGGAAAGTGCCACTAGGGGGCTTTCTGTTGGCTGAGCATTTTACATTTATTTGAAGGAGGGGGTCAGGCCAGTGACATTCGACCCCGCTCCTCTAAGCAGAAGCTTGGGCCTTGTCAACTGCCTGAACTTTGCAGTGTTGTGCTGGGTATCCCCCCATGCCCCCCTACCTTTTTTTTTCTAACAATTCTTTGTCACATAGGACTAAAAGTACTCAACACAATCCAAACCTCTTAGGTCTGAACGTTCTCAAAGGATTATCAGAATTCTCAAGGAGAAGCGGTTTGGGGAGGAAAAATTATCTAAAAAAATACAGTTGACTCTTGAACACCATGAACTTGAACTGTGCAGGTCATTTATACGTGGGTTTTTAAAAATAAATACAGTACTATGTTTATGATGGGGGCCGGGGGAGTCCGTGGTGGGTCCTGGAATGAATCCCCGGTGGATACCCAGGGGATGACTACATGGGTAGGGGAAATCTTCTGCCAGATAACTGAAGTCCTCAAAAACTGCCTGGTTCCAGAAACTCAGCTGACAGTAGAAGGCAAAATGAGAGACACATTTAGGAGATGGATTCTATTCCTGCAGGTCTTTATATGGTGCCGTTACGATGGCGTTGGGAACCAGGCATCTCTAAAACAAATATTAAACTGCTCCTGAGTTGGTTGCTGATAACACACCAAGATAGACACCATCTAGACCTGACACCTATACTGCTGCTAACAATTTCTCTGACATTAAAAACATTAAACATTTTACAGTCGGCACTCCCTACCTAAGAATTCCACATCTGCGGATTCAACCAACCGCGGGTGGAAAATCTTTGGGGGAAAAAAAAAAATCCAGAAAGTTCCAAAGAGCAAAACTTGAATTTGCTATGTGCTGGCAACTATATTTACATAGCATTTACATTACATTAGGTATTTTAAGTAACCTACAGATGATTTAAAATATATGAGAGGATGTTTGTAGGTTCCAATGCAAATATTACAATGTTTTATATAAGGGACACTTGAGCATCCTCAGATTTTGGTATCCACAGGAGTCCTAGAACCAATCGCCCAAGGATACTGAGGGGTGACTGTAAATGATTTTCAACATCAGTAATAATTAAGAGGTACAGAGTAAAATATTAAGGGTATGTTTTTGCCTAGAGATTGGCCAAATTAAAAAAATGTATACTACCCAGCTTCAGCAAGGGTGTGGAGGAAGAGGCCCTCACACACTGGCTGGATCATGTATGCAAGGGCTCCTTGACATCTGAAACAACAGTCATTTTTGAGTCAGTACATTCTGCTTCTCAGAATTGGTCCCACAGAAACTGCACGATGGGGGCAGGTATAAGGACAAGGATGGTGACTGCAGCAGTGTTTTAATAGTAAAAAACTGGATACAAACATCCAAACAAGAGGAAGCTGTCTAAATACACGACGAACTGCCATCCAATGGGAGACTGGGCACTACTGAAAAGAACGACACACGTGGAAAGACGCCTAAAAATGTAATACTAAGGGGAAAAAGCAAGTTTCGAGAGAGTCCACCTAAATAGGATCCTTATTGGGTTAAAATGAGATGGAGTCACATTTTTAAAGATGCCATGTGTTGGTCTGCTGACGACACACCCTCCGCCTTCTTCTGGGACCTACCCCTTCTCTCTGCCCACGTGGCTCCTGCAAGAACTGTCGTGGCCACGGATGACTGGGTAGGCACTTGAGCCCAGCTGGGCGAGATGTTCCTTCCCAGGATCTCCTTACTTGACACCAGAGAAACCAGTCAGCCTGGTATACTAAAGCAGGTGGTGTGCTGGTTTTCTGTCATCTGGGGAGCAGCCTGCAACAGGGAAGAGGTGAAAGCCGTGTGCGGAGGCCAGACTGGCCAGGTGTGGCTTGGCCCGGCTGTGCCCAGGTGGCCGGTTCTCCTCTGCCCGGGCTCACTGTAGCCCTCTGCCCAGGTATGCGGCTCCTCTGTGAGAGACCTGATATCCTTCCACCGAGACCCCCTTTTAAGCTATTTGAGTATGTTTCTGTCATTGGCAACCAAAGGTCTAGGTCATAAAAAATGGACACTTAAATCTGTGAGGATACGCTCCAAACCGTGTGCAGCGTCCTTTCCAGGGAGGGTCCTAGCCTGGAGAATTTTATGTCATGCTTGGATTTTAACTGTTCAGTTTATTTTCACAATGAGCATATAATTCTTTTGAGATCAGCAAGTTAGGTCTTAAAAAAAGAAAAGCAAAAGCATTTCAGGTCTCTATCTAGTTCCCATAGAACCTAAATGGTAAGTGACAAGGACATTTTCGCAGGAGGCCTGAGCACCATGCTATGCTGTCATGTGGAGTACTGTGTCTGAGCTGGGCTTCAGAATTTACCAGCACTTCTTAGCTGTAATCCCAAGGACTTTGGATGGACTCTCCTGGTACTTGGATGGGGAAAGCACCTCTGGTTTTCAGAGGGAAGTAAAGACGCCTATTACGACAGGCAGACCTAGTCTGACTCTCATGGCCGGAAGCTTGCTGGTGGTGGAGCACAGGCCTGTCCTAACTGGATGGCTGTTTCAATCCCATTTACCCTTTCAATGGACGTGCTTCCACTGTCCTCAGCCTTTCTTTCTGTCCCAGTGAAACTTCATCTTAATCAAGACTGACTTAGAGGGTGAGGGCTGGGAGCTCCACCACCCTCCATTCCAATTTGGGGATTACGCCCCAGTGTGAGCGGTCAGCCAGGTGGGACCCCGGCTCCCTGGATGTTCCCAGAGCTCACTGCAAGGCTGCAATCACCAGTCTCACAAGCCTCAACCCGATCCACACCTGATGGCAGGACAAAAGGGAGTCCAGCCTCCATGAGGACAGACTTGCTGTGGCCTACTCTGTCTTGGCCCCTCGTCCTTTCGTAGATTTAGATCGATGATTGTGCTTCCACCCAGTGAGCTAAAACTGTGATGCTTGACCAAAAGGGTGGGCTTGACTGAGAATTCCTATTCCCACTTCTCATCAATTTCGTCCACTTGCCTCTCTGCTGTGATACACTGATAAAGCTATCCAGGCAACCCACATTACCTAGTTACTCTGCCCATTAAGATAATGACACTTTCTGATGCGGCCATGGCTGTATTTTTGCAAAAAAAAAATGAAACGTTTCAAAACTGAAACAGCAGCATCCCTGGGCTCCAGACTACAGAGTCAACGGATGGGCTGCCTACCGTTTTTATTCTCCTTGCTGGTAACTGCCCCTCAGCTGCTCCCTTCTGAAACCATGACCCTGCTGTTACCGGGGGCTGCCCTGTGCTGCCAGAAAGGCGTCTGGAGGCCTGGTACTCAGCATTCCCTTCCTGAGACCTGGAGGAACAGCTGGCTGACTCTCTGGTTAGAATTCTGCCAGCTGGCTACAGGGGGAGGGGAGGCGACTGATGGAGCCACATAAAGCCTCCAACTCAGAAAGCCTCTTGTCTTTCTTTCTTCCATAATCTTGACATGTGAGAATGGCTGAGTGGAATGGCAAGATTTACAAACAGAATTAATTATTATAATTATGAAAGCATCTGGTGGTCTGGGACTTTTTTTCTGAGCCACGCTGAACATTAGTAGTCTGGCCGTATCAGGTCCCAAGAATGTGTGTTGCCAACATGAATGCCTGTAACCCCCCCGCTCTCTGAGCTGCTCTGATTTGGGTGGGAGTATGAAAGGGAACTTTTAAGAAGAATTGAGTAAAATCTGAGCTAAAGGTCTCTGTACTTTGATGCAAAGATCCATTGGACACTGAATCTAGTTCAAGAGCCATTCTTCAGTGAGGTCATCCTTGCAAACCGAAACTATGTTCTGAGTTTATGTCAACCTACAGAAGTACATTACCTAAAATTAAGCTTCTCTAAGGAGGCTGTCACAAAAATCAAGGCTCATCTATACATTAAAATATTTCTAAGAAATATCCGCAATCAGGGTCTCCACTGAATAGCTGGTGAGAAAACATTCCCGCTCCTGACTGGCTCTAGATTTGTCTCTGATTTAGATTAAAACAACAAAATTATTTTGCAGGTGGGGAGGGATGAGCAAAAGATCTGTAACACACCCCTTATAAGCCACTGAAAGGGTACACAATTCTTGTCAACCCAAGCCTTGTATTCACTAATGCAACAGAACAGTATCACTGACAACATGAGAACTACATGTTTATGCTAAGTGAAGGTGGAAATTATAGATTATACACATTGGGAAACGTCATTAAGAAGAGCATCTGCTTTCTGTGTTTAAACAGAAGAATCTGGTTTCAAGAAAAAAAGAAATTATAATCTGTGCTACCCTGAATAAGACAATTGTTGCTGCAGTCCAGAGGAAATAAGTCCCTTGTGTTTGCTGGCACCTGGCCAAGTACGTTACTGGGAATGTCCCCTTTCCTGAGGCACCAGGTCCAGGACAGTTAAATCTGCACTTAGGCAGATGGCTGGGTCCTACCAGTGGGAAAGACAGATGGGACCATTAAGTTTCTCTCAGGTACCGAAAAAAACATCAGTATCTCTCCTTTTACTCTTAAGATTGAATCCACCCTTATGTGGCTTTGGTCACTTGACCTGCAAGCAGACACTGTTTTTTTTTTTTTAAATCATGAGATCCAACCTGGCCTAGTGAAAAGAATAATATGCTTGGTGCCAAAGTCCTGGGCTTGGGTTCTGATTTCCCTCTTATCTATCAGCCTTATTTAGGCAAGTCACTCTCTCACCTCTGAGCCTAGGTTTTCTCACCTATACAAATGGGGTAAGTTACCCTTCCTGTCTTTTGTGATTTGGTTATCACATGACAATCTCTAACAAAGTACTTTCTAGACAGAACTGGGATATAAAGGGAAGGCATTCTATTTGCAGCAACAGGGATGGACCTAGAGATTATCACACTAAGTGAAGTCAGACAGAGAAAGACAAATATATGATATCACTAATATGTGGAATCTAAAATATGATACAAATGAATTTATTATGAAACAGAAATGGACTCATAGACATAGAAAACAAACTTATGTTTATCAAAGGGGAAAGTGGGTGGGCTGGGATAAATTAGGAGTTTGGGATTAGCATATACAAACTACTATATACAAAATAGATAAATGACAAGGTCCTCCTGTATAGCACAGGGAACTATATTCAGTATCTTGTAATAAACCATAATGGAAAAGGATCTGAAAAAAAAATCCATATATATATATATATATCCATATATATGTATCCATATATCCATATGTATCCATATATCCAAATACATATAACCATATATCTCTATATCTCTATATCTATATGAATCACTGTGCTGTACACCAGCAACTAACACAACATTGTAAATCAACTATAATTTTACAGAAAGAAAGAAAAAGGGAAGGCATTCAGTTTTTAGGAGTTTTGGTGGCAAGAAATGAGAAGGTCATTAGAAAAAGTTTCATTCTGACCCTCTACCCACATCCAATAGAATCCAATGGCTTCTGCAAATTATGCTTAGCAAGGTGTTCACTGCTTTCCTCCCCATTTTTTTTTTTTTTTTGCGGAACGTGGGCCTCTCACTCTCGTGGCCTCTCCCGTTGTGGAGCACAGGCTCCGGACGCGCAGGCTCAGCAGCCATGGCTCACGGGCCCAGCCGCTCCGCGGCATGTGGGATCCTCCCGGACCGGGGCACGAACCCGTGTCCCCTGCATCGGCAGGCGGACTCTCAACCACTGCGCCACCAGGGAAGCCCCTCCCCATCTTTTTCAAGTACCCACTTCAGTTTTCTAGATCCACAGATACTGAACTTGAGCCCAGGTTCATGACTAAGTGTCTGCCAAGCACAGCTATGATTATGCATCACTCTACAAGGCAAAGAGGTGAGAGAAGGGAAGTCTGTTGCCTGAGGGGGGCTTACAAAGGACAGAGGCACAAGAGGAAGGGAGAGAATGGAGCCTGGAAATAGGATGCGGTCTGGGTCTTGCGTGCTTATGGACCATTTGCAGCACATGGGCCTTCTTCACCGCCCCAAATACTTCTTGAAAATCAAGGACTATAACGAAATGGAGGGTAGAACCAAAAGGGGGAAGTGTACCGGACAGAAAGGTAGGTTTGGGTTCCACCTCCTTGAGCAAATCACCCCTTCTCTCTGGGCGGCATTTCCCACACTGGTGAAGTGAGAAGGCGCTTTCCAGCTCTCCCATTCTGATTCCCGGGAGCAGGCTGCAAGCTGGGGGGGGTGGGGGTTGGGGTAGAATTCTGTCTTCCAGCAAGCCTCACAGTCCTTAAGAGCCAGGTCACTGCACATCAAGCCTAGCGAGCGGACTACCTGTGGGCACGCATCCAGCTCGCGGCAGAAAGGCCGAGAATTACCTGGTGTGGCTGTTAGAAGACAGGCTCTCCCAAGGCTGCACGCTGCAGCCGGCCACAGCAAAGGCTCCCCCGCAGCTGCCGTCCAGCTTCATGAGCAGGGCCTTGGCGGCGTTCTCGGCTGTCTTCCGGCAGTCGTGAGCTCGCTTGAGCATCTGAGTGATGTTTTCATCCCCTGACGGGTCTCCTGCATGGCAGAGAAGCCAATGGGTTAATCAGCGCTGGTCCAGAGGAGTGAGTCTGGACAATCAGTAGCCAGTTACTCGGTGGGGGGGGGGTGGGGGGGGGGGCGAAGTAGAGAGGAGTCCAGCGGTGAATGCCAGTAAAGAGACGCGCGTCCTGGGCCTGGCTCTTCACCGAGAAACTGCACCAAGGAAGGCATCTTCTCTGCTCTGGCCTCCACGGTCCTCCCCGACAAATGAGGGGCTGGCCAGTAGGAGCTCTGTGGTCTGTTTCCAGCTCTAACCTATGATTTTCTAATTCCCCAGGCTCCTTGCTGCTCCCCGCGTCCAGCCCCAAGTCTCCTGTGTGGCCCTTCTCCCCTGCGCTGGTTGGTACTTCCCTGTGAATGAGGCCAGGGAGAAACTGAGGCCAAACCTTACGATCCCTCCACCTGCAGCTTTGCTGAGAGCTTCGTGTAGGCACGAGACACAAAAGTAATGGTTAAAACGAGACCTTGAGACTGGCTCTGACTGCCCTCTATGGACGCTATCCCTGACCTTTCTCTCTGAGCTAGGTCATGGCCAGGGGCGAGCTCCCCTGCCTCCAGAGGCCAGGAAACTGGGCTGGAGCAAGACGTCAGGGTCGTGGCCACCACCACAGAGCCAGACAGGGAATTCCCTGCCCGAGACAGTCACGTTCTTGTTGTGTTTTCAAAAACCATGCCGGCCAAATAAGTCATTGGTTTGTTACCTCTGCAGCCCAGACCCATGATCTTCCAAGTGTGTATATATAAAATCTTATGCCAAAGCCTAAGATATAGAACTGGCAAATGTGGAACTAGTTGAAGTGGGCAGGGGTGGGGGGCATACACTCAGCTTCTCCACCCTCCATGCCCACCACTGAGGCCTAGAGAAACTCCTCCAGCTTCCCAGGCCCAGTTTGAAAAGCACTGGTCTAAATCATCTAGAATGAACACCTGTGCAGTCAACAAGAAACAAAGAAAAAACCCACAATAACTGACACTGTGGGTAAATGTTACAACTAGTACTTGCTTCCCTGTGCAACTACATGGCACGTTAGGGCAGGCTGACAGGTCAGCAGCCATTGTCAGCAGAATGGAAGAGTGAGATTTAATAGGGAGCTGCTAAAAAGTCAGTCAACACTCTGCTTTACAGAGGAGGGGGAGGAAACGTGGGTGTCCGTGTCCCGCAGGCTAAAATTCCCTGGACCTCCCTCTGGCCACTTCTCTGACAACTTTCATACTTTTTTCTCCTTCCACAAATAAGATATTTTACATATGTCGCACCAACTGACTGCTCTCTGAATTCTGAAGAGGTGTATTACTGACTGCCCCATTTTATAAACAGACCCATGAGCTACCCAGGATTATGTTAATACAAGGCATTTTATTATTGATTTTAAATATTTAAAATGCAGATTTATTTAAGTCTTTTCAGCTCCTTCCAAGTAACTGTGCTGAGTAGGTACAAGCCTCATAAAAGGTACCTTTCAAGGATGGAACAGTTTAAGACATTCCTCTGATACAAACTGGAAATAAGATCATTGATTTTTTCCTTTAATTGATCATTTTCCTTAATACTTACATTAAAAAAAAAACAAAAAAACCTGACAGCAGGCCAAGATCATTTTAGAATCTGTTTAAGAGGAGGAATAAAGTTTTATGGTTTGGTTAAAAGACCCTGAAAAATGAGGTTCCTAATGGAAATGCTGGCAGAGTTTCTACTTCTGGGCTGGGATGGTAATCCTATTAAAAAAAAAAAAACAACAACCCAGAAATCCCAGAGAGGGGGGTGGAGGATGGTCACCCATACAAATGGAGGCCTGCTTCCTCGCTGGGTGACTTGGATATGAAGCAGGAAATTAATACCCAGGATACTTCATTCCCTTCAGACTTGCTTCAGATTCCTGTCCATGTCAAAACTGAAGGAGGAAAAATAGGTGAATGTTCAGTGCAAAAGCTAGAGCCCAGGCAGGGAGCAAGGAGCTGGCAAGGAGGAGAGGGATGCATTCTGGAGGTACCCCGACGGCGACCTTCTCTGCAAGGTGTGTCCTGGAAGGACTAACTCTAACGTGGGCTCACAGCCCGCAAGGAAAAGCCAGTCCATGACAGGTGGCCTGGTCCCCAGCCTGCCCACGCCACCCACCTTTGACTCTGGAGTGGTCTGGTCAGTTTTTTGTTCACCTGCCATGCCTTCTCGGGAGAAGCTGCTGTTATCAGGTGTAGGCTGAGGGAGTTTGCAGGCCTCAGCATCAGAGATGGCAACAGCTGTCCCTGGAGCTTTCTTCCCTCCCAAACACTATTTCCACTGCCACTGTCCTCATGTCATCTCAATGCCCACAGCCATAGTCACTGGTGAAGTGTTGGCAAACGATGGTAACTAGGATGCCACACTCGTGTCTTTTTCAGTTCATAGCCCTTCTAGTTACTCAACAGTGAGGGTCAGCAGTGGGAAGCAGTGTGGATCTGGAGGGAGGAATCACGCCAACAGGACGCATGACCCCTGGGGTGAGGGAGAGGCACGGCTTTGAGGTGGGCTGGCAACACCTCTGCTCCCCCACAGGGGCAGGCCGGGGCTCCCGGGGCTCCCAGGGCTTGCATTCGGTGAGGCTGACAAAAGCAAGGTATGAAACGTTCCTCTGCATTCCCACGAAACCTGGAGACCAGGTAGGGGGAACCCATGCTTCCAACCTACTCAAAGGAACAAACCTGGAGAAAAAGCACAGCCAACAAAAGCAGCCACAAGAGGCAAAGGCCTTGTGGGCAGCAAAGGGACCCTCAACAACCAGCATCAGAGAGAGGCTGCGGGAAAGCTGGTCCCTTTCATCGTGAACCTGGGCCTCCCACTCCATCTGGTTCTACTGCCAGCCGGGGAGAGTACGATTCCTGAGAGGGTTTGTTTGTTTTAACTTGTCTGTAATGCTGTTTCCACTCCAGTTCTTGCTGCATTCAACATAAACAATTTACTCACTCAGTCATGAGGAAAAAATGAAAAACACACTTGACAAGGGAATTTCATGTTGTCGGGAGGCGTGCCAATGCCAACAGCCGAGATGGGGGCAGGAGAGCAAGAGAGGCGGGGGGGTGAGGAGGAAGGAAGGGGACGGAGGGACTCCGGCCACACTTACCAGGAGACGACCCCACACCAGCCGCGCGGAACTGCCCCAGGATGAGGCTCTGCTCGCTCTCGGCCAGCGCCAGGAGGAGTTCATAGGCTTCGATGCACTGCTCACTGAAACAGAAGCACACGGCATCCTCAACTTGGGCAGAGGATGGCGAGCCTCTCCAATGCAGCGCCGTGCCCGGGGTGGGAAGCAGCTCGGGACCTGGCTCTCAGCCTCGCCGTCCATGTCAGCAAGGAAATACCCAGGGATACTCCTGGCCAGAGCCAGGGTCTTGCTCTGTTATGTGGCCTCCTCCCCTGACCCTTTTTTTTTTTTTTTAAACTTTAAACTAGGATCTAGAAAAATACAAGAGAAGCCATAAAGATGAGGGAGGCAAGTCTGCTGGCCCTTTGATGATCAGCTCGAAGGGAAAGGTAATACGTTCCTGACAGCCAGCCTCCGAGATGCTCTCCAATCGCCCTGATCTCTACACACTGCTATCCACAGCCTTTGCATAATCCCCTTCCACGTTGTTGCAGGGTTGGTCTGTGTGACTAAGGCAGAAGTCATGGGATGTCATGTCCGAGATTAGGTTATTAAAAAACACGGTGATTTCCATCCTGGTCTCTCTCTCTCCTCCCTTCACTTTCCCTCTTGGATCATCCTCTTTAGAGGAGGCCAGCTACCATGCCTTGAAGACACTTGAGCAGCCCTATGGAGAGGCCCATGTGGTTAGGAACTAAGGCACCCAGCCAACAGCCAGTTGAGGACCCTACCCAAAAGCTTCTTTGAAGCAGATCTGCCAGCCCCAGTTAAGGTTTCAGCTGATGCAGCTCTGGCTGAGAGCTTGACCAGAACCTCGTAACAGACCCTGAGCCAGAACTACCTAGACAAATCATTCCCAGATTCCCGACCCTAGAAACTGTGATGTAATAAATAGTCATACAATAATAGGTAATTCATATAGCACCCTAGAAAGGGGACTATTTTGACCCAGACCCACCTATTCAATAGAATGGCCACTAGCCACATGTGAATATTTAAATTAAAAAGAATTTAAGGTAAATAAAATGAAAAATTCAGTTCTTCCATTGCAGTAGCCACATTTCATATGTGTAACAGCCATGTGCGGCTAGCAGTTACCATATTGGATAGCACAGAGCACAGTTCCATCATCACAGAAAGTTCTATTAGATGTTTGTACAACTGTTTCATGAAACACTCACAAAACCTCTGACAAGAATCTGAGAATGGATTTCTAAGAGGAAGAACATTAGTCTCTCTTTGGGTACACCAGGTAGAGGATCGAAGAGCGACCTCTTGAAAGCCACTGCTGCCTGTGACCCCACATGGACCCACGTCTGTACTGGATGGAGTGTGTGCTTAATGCCTCAGTCATCCTGGTCAGACGCCTGCAGTAGTGAAATTCACCCCCCCCCTCCCCAAGCAAAGAACTGATTAGCTTCTCCAAGCTGAGCAGGGGAAACGTTGCTTTACACAACACTTATTAGCCAACAGACTGTTTTTTATTGTCTTGACTTTCAAGTTCCTTTACTAAGAGATAAGGAAAAGGGTCCAATGACTGCCTCTGGGTACTGGCAGCTCCTCCTCTCAAGGGCAGTTAGTTGGTCTTTCAAGTTAGAGACGCTGGGACATTGTTTCTTCCATACGGCTGAAAGGCAGACTGCCGGTGCAGAAAAGCCTGTTTCCAGAGTTGTCATAGACGATTATCTGTTCTTTGCTGTGTCTGTCAACTAGTAGGATTGCTTTCTTGCTTTGGTCTCCTATATTTAGGTTTGATATCGGTTTTTGAAGAAGCAATGTTTCTTAAAACAATACTGACCTTTGTAAAGGATGCCAAGAGCAAGATACAATCGCTACTCTGGGACTTCGGTAAATATGCCTAAGTGGGGACACTAATAAATCTATGAAAACAATAAAGCATAGTTTCGTAGCTTTTACCAAGCAGGAATTTAAAAATAGATAAATTCCAAAGCCAATGAAGCTGAAAATAAGAGTGGTACATTCATATACCACTTGCTAATCAATGAATGAATCATATTCATTTCAACTGGTTTGTTTTTACGGGAAAAAACTGGCAGCACGCCTGAAGAGCCATGAAAATATTCATACCCTTTGACCTATAATTCCTGCTTCAGGGATTTTATCTTGAGGAAAATACTCACAAGAATGAAGGCTTTTGTTTTCAATTATTCACCATAGAATTATTTTCAATATCAAGAGTCTGCAAAAGCCTAAATGTCTTTTAGAGAAATGAGTAATAACACCGTATGAACTTGACGTAGGGGATACAGCCAGTCAAAATAAATGGAGACTTTTAAGCAACATTACAAAACTGTAACAAACTGAAGGAAGAGGGTGCCCCAGATTTACAACAATGTAAAATATATATGAGTATGACTAAAGACTGGGGAAAAAAAAGATTAGAAAGAACGAGACTTGAACATGTAACACAAAACTTGATGTCCTGAGGGATACTACTCGAATGAAATAATATTTAAGTTGACCAGGCGAACAGAAACGTACCTGTTTACTAACACCACACTCATTACCCTTATTTTCTGAATTGCTGCCACCGGGGTGCTAAGTGATGTTCGATATCTAGCACACTAGCATTTGCTGGTTGCATGCAGAAGCGTGCTATGGATGTATTTCTAAGTTAAAGTGGCCACTCGCCTGCCCCGCCCCACCTCCTACCTGTACTGCAGGGCCAGCCTCAGCGCGGTGGCGTTGGATTCGTATTTCCCCACCAGCATACTCATTCCCTCGGCATTGCTTTTGCATTCTTCCAGGGTTATGGTCAGAAGGTCATTTTGGGATTTGAGGTGTTCGATACGGCTGCAAAGGAAGGAAAATCACGTGCACAGTTTTACACCAGGACTGCCGTGAATCTGCCAAGGCTTTAGCCATTGACTCTAGATCCCGGCCAAAATGCACGTTGGATGTGAGCTCGTCAAGATGTTTTAGTAAATGTAACTGATGAGAAGTAATGAAGGAAGAAGCTCCAAGCTGAAGAATCGCTAAATTCTGTGTGGATGAGAAATAAAAAATAAACTCCTGGTTATTTCCTAGCTAGCCACAGATGAGCCATTTGCTAGGCACTGCATTAGGCTCTGTAGATACACCGAGGAAAGGAACCAACCACGTGACCTCAGGCCCTCATGACAGTTACAACTGGTATGCTTCGATGAACCACCGTCCACAGGGACAAATGAAATCACAGTAATAGCTACCATTTGTTGAGCCCTTGATCAGTAACTCTCCCAACAGCCCTCTGAACTAAGTATTATTATCCCCGTTTCTCAGAGGCAGCACGGAAAGGGTAATTAATCCTTGGGATTTGAACCAGGCAGTTTGACCCCAGATCCTTGACTCAGAACACTCACTAGGGGGCAGGAGCAAAAGATGAATCAGTGAATGAACAAGGAACTACACTTAAGGGGCCTTTGAATGGGAACTGTGGATCGTGTCCAAAGCTCCTTCCAGCTTGGGCAGACCCCTAACTGCTAACTACTGGTAGGATAAGTGGCGGGAACTTTAAGTTTTATAGGAATCAGAACTGTGCGTTCAGGGCGAAAGTTCATGGCAAAGTCAGAAAGCAAATCAGAAAAAGGTAAGCCTTCAGCCCCTCCGTTTTCTGTCCCACGACACTGATGACCTGAGTGCAATGATTCATTCCCATGGGACATGCCCATCTGTAGCACTCTGACCACCAAGTCTTAAAGAGACACAGGGTTTCACACACACAAAATGTTCAGGGGCTTGGAAGTCATTTGCCTTGAGGATAAATCTTAGGGGCACATATCTTAGAGCAGATTATGGAGACACTCGCCAACGCAGGACATGTCCCGTGAGTGTACAGCTAAGACCGCTGTGTGGCTCTGGCAACAACAAGGTCAGTTCAACATAAGGACACAGTTTTCTGTCCTTGTTCACATTCAGACTTCTTCAAACTGTCCCCACTCTCTCGTTTACTTCTCAACTTGCTCCAGTTACATTCAGTCCCTACTGATTAGATGAAACTGTTTACTCAGCTCACAGACCTCCGTGTGGTCAATTCTATCTTACAGGCCTTCTCAGGCAGTACCCCTGTAATCGGGTATGGCTTCCTTCTTGAAACGTTCTCCTTTACTTGGGTCATGAGAGGTGTCTACTGGTTTTCTTCCTACCCGAAAGGTCATCTCTTCTGTCTCCTTTGCCGACTCCCTCTTCTCTATAAAATCTGTGAGGGTTGATGTTCCCTCAGGACTCCATTCTGGGCCCCTTCTTCTATCAACACTCTCCCCCTGGGGGTGATTTCACCCAGTGCCACAACTTTAACAGGCACTTATATTCCCATGGCTCCCAGATTTCTTCAGTCCAGACCTCTCTCCTGAGTGCCAGTCTCACATATCCAGGGTTTCACACGGACACCTCCAATCTAACATTCCCAAAGGGGACTCTGGATTTTGCTCAAACCTTATCTTCCTCCATCTTCTCCATCTCAGTAAATGCCACCACTGTGTACCCAACACCACCAGTAAGACACCCGAGACTCTCCTTTGAGACCATCCCTTTTTCTTACATCTGTGGGTTTTTACCACCAAACATATACTGACCCCTTCACATCACCACCACCTGGGCCACGCTGGTCCACTGCAAAACTGGCTCAGCTTCCACTCCTGCCCATCTCCTTCCATTCTTCACACCTGAGTGAACTTTCAAAATTTAAATCAGATCTGTTCTTCCCCTACGTAAAACCCTTTAACAACTTCCAATGACACTTAAAGAGTAAACTTTGTCCATGGCCTCAAAATCTGTATCCCACCCAGCCCTGCCTATTCTGCCACCTTATCTCATGGAACTCCTCCTTTCACTCATTCTATTTCAGTTCCATGGGCATTTGGGTAATTCTAACTTCATGCCAACCACCTCCCAGCCTTGAAGTTGGTAAGCTGGCCCATAAGTCTCCTCCTAGTTTGTCAAATGGCTGTTCCTTTTTCCCCTAAAAATCTCAGTTGACATGTCCCCCCTTCAGAGATGCCTTCCCTGGCTGCCTACTAAAATGAAGCCTTCCTGTTATTCTGTCACAGTGTCCTATTTATGTGGAGCTTTCTTACGCTCTTATTTATTCGTCTGCTTTTCGTCTAGCTCCCTTAACAGGATATAGCTCCATGAAAGCAGGGATCTTGTCTGTTTTACTTTCTTTTGTATCCAAATAGTCCAGCATACAGTAAGTGCTTGACACAGATTTGTTAAATGAGAAAACACACTTTTGAGTAGACGTGACACCCACCCCTGTCCCCCCCCCCAACACAAACACAAGTTAAAGGCTGTAATATTTTTGGAGGGTAATAGGACTCCAACTCAGAGATAGGTAGTTAAACAACAGACACCAGAACATACTGGTAGATTATTTACAAGAATTCCCATGTTCTAGCAGTAGCTGTGATAATACAGAAAACAACGGAGGTGAGGTAGAACGGCAGGGGTCGATCAGCTGGACTATTTAACAGCTCTGGACTTGAGGCAAGTCATTCAAAGTCAAAGCCTTTGTTTTCTCATTTGCGAAATGGGACTATTCTGCCCTCCCAAGTTGAGGGTTAAGAGGCTGTCAGTGGGGGAGCCTTTTGTAAGCTGTTAAACTCCATGGTAACGTGAGCTACAAGCACCAAACAGTTCCCCCTTCTTTGGTCTCTCCTAGGTGCATATAATTGAAGAGAAAGGAACCTCCCCTCAAATTCAGCGACAACGCAGGCTTGTTAAATCCCAGGATCTGTAGAGAGGAGATCCTCACTACACAGAGGGCCCCTGAAGGCATCTGACTTCATTAAACTGCAAAGGGCATATCTGATCCAATTTTTAAGCATTCCTCTGCCTGTGATACTGAGAGGGCTGCTTCTTCACTGCTACAAGGCAATCATCGGGATTGTCACTCTTAAGTATTTTGGATTTAATAAGGAAGCCATTTAATTTCAAGATTTAAAATGACCTAGATAGCCGTATTTCCTTGGTTCTCAAGTGCTACATTAAACAGCTTCAAATCAGGGAGGACTAAAAGGATAATTCAATTTATTCAGGTTTGCCATACACCAGGGGAATGGCATCCACAGTTCTTACTGGTTAGCTCGTAAACCTTTCCAATTCTGACTATGCTCTCCCACTGAAGATTGCTAGGTCAGGGCAGCCACAGCACACCTGGATGCCATCACTAGTCCATTCTGCCACCGCGGAGCCAATTTCTGAGTAGTTGCCGTGGCTTGCCCCTGGTCCTTCTCTTTTGCTTTTTTAGCAGCTCTCTTTCATTGCTGGGACAACACACAAGCCAGTCTTTGCCAAGAGGCAGGAGGACAAACTCAAACCACCTCTGGCATAAGATTGAGGAAGAACCCGTAAGACTGGGTACACACACGGGAATTATTCTAAGCAGGATAGTTAGACCTACTTAGATAATCAGAACTAAGTAGGATAGGATGTAGGGATGGGGGGATGTGCACATTTGCAAAAAGCATAAATAAAATTAGGCAACCCTCAGTTCGAGCAGGGAGGATTAGACCAGCATGCCTGCTCCATTGCAGGAGCCCCTTCATCTGACGGCTTCTGCTGGCTCCAGGCACCCCTGGGTGCTGAGTCCACGTCCCAGAGCTGCTCTCTGTGGTTCTCAGCAGCTCAGGCTGCATGCTTGGGAGCCATCTTGCCATCCTGACCTACTTGTCATTCCTTATGGACTGCTCCCGGGACATGCTCCTTAATTTGCTAGGGCCACTGCAAAATGAAAAGGCAGGGCCCCTGCTTCATAAATTATTAAGAATTTAAAACAGTGACAGCAGAGCAGTAAAGCAAGTGTAGGGTCCTTTTAAGCACGAGGCCCTGTGCATTTGATGACAGGTCACACAATGCCCATGAAGCCAGCCCTCCTGTGATGAACAGGATGGTGGAAACTCCCCACCCACCAGCCTGACAGCATCACCCTATGTCACAACACATAAGCCAACCTGCGTTGATCTTTGGGAAGGGAAAGGAGTTGCCCCCAGTGCCACCATCCAAATATGCAGAATTTCTCCTTACCTATTCAACCGTTCCGTTTCCACCTCAAACTCCCTAATTTTGCTTTCCGAGATGGCAGATCCATGGGAGTAGAGTGTCTGGAAGATCTCTTGGATGTTGGAGCAGTCCTGAAGAGAGTGGGCCAGGTGCTCCGCCACACTGCTGGATACCTGTACAGATGAGCATTAATCCCCCTCTGGACAGCGTCACTTCAGGGACGCTGGTCCCCAGGCATGCTTTGCACGCAAAACAATTTAAAGCCGATGTTCCTTGAGAATCAGGCACCAGGAGACAGCTACCCTGATCTTCCTCCTTTGTTTGTATAATATCATCCTAGTATAAAAAGCTAACTACTGTGAAACAGTACATAAAACAGTGTCAAAATGCAAGCGGCATCTTCTAAGCTGCATCCTGGGCAGCAGACATGTGGGATCATGAGTGTTGAGACCTAAAATTCTGGATATTAAACAGAGGCAGAACATCCTTCTCCCTTCCGAAACCCCCTGTCACTCCCAGACTTGTCTCCGGCTGTTGTAGTTAAGGGGAGCGTCCACTCCTTTATGTTCATAATTTGGCTTTGGCATGGAATCTGGGTGCATGCAATTTCTGCCCAGCACAAAACTCTAAACTAGGGCCTTAAGAGTGCTGTTCAGGTTTTCCCCACCCCTGAGGACCAAATAAGCTGGATTTCCCAGCCTTACCCCAGAATTCTAAAGGATGTCCCCAGGGAGCTGAAATTCCCTTTTCACCATTTATCAGCTTACAGCCCCACAGGGTTCAGGGCTCTACTAATGAAAACTCTAGTACTGAGCTGGAAGGTTCTGGTCTGTCACAGCACTGGCCACACTTCAAAGGCAGCAATCCTCCTCACTGGAGAGCACCTTCCCTTTCAAGAGGGATGTGCGAATGGTAAAGTTCTCTTAGAGCTTCCTGACTCACTCCATCTCTGGGGAAGCAGGGTGATATAAAGCAGATACTTTAAGACTTTCATCTACATTGCCAGTAACCAGACCTAAATCATTTCTTTCTGAATGGTTTCAGCTAGAGAAAAAAAAAAAAATCTCCCTTAAAGCTGAAGAGGTGATTCACCACATGCAAACCACTATACATTTTCATCGGATCCTTTGGAAGGAAATCAGGTATGATTTCTTATTATAACTAACTGGTTTACTGGGGGTGAACTTTGGAAGTTCTTCTATCATGGATAAACCACTGTGTAGCTTTACTGGGTACTTTGTTGCCTTGCTTGTCATGAACACTCACCCCTATGCTGCTGATTTCTGAGCCCAGGACTGGCCGATCAGACGATGAAGATTCGGACCTGGTCTTTGATAGCTTCACTCTCTCAGCAATCTTAAAAAACAAAACAAAAAATTTTCAAAACACAACACGTAACTCCCCATATACACTGTTGAGACTCTGTTTATACAGGGCTACTCTTTAACTGCGGCAACTCAACTGATTCATCAAGTCTTAAAAACGACTCACTTGTCCAGTTTTTCTGCTTAACTCACGGTTTTTCAACCTTAGCACTTTTGACATTTTGGGTTGGATATTCTTTGCTGTAGGGACTGTTCTGTGCATTGTGGGGTGTTTAGCAGCATCCGTGGCTTCTGGCCATAAGATGCCAGTAGCACTCCAGCCATGACCATCAAAAAGGTGTCCAGACATGGCCAAATATCCCTGGGGGACAAAAATCACTTCTGGTTGAGAAACACTGGTTTGACTTGACTTAATAAACTTGATGGTTGAGAACCAACCTTCTTGCGGAGACTGGTAGGGCTACTGGGGAGAGGACGTGTATCGTTCGAACAGTCTCTCTGGGGCAGACTCAACTTAGGAGCGGGGGGTGGTGGGCTGTGGCTGAGAACGGAGGGGCTACTTCTCACAGCTGCCAGGGCCTGCCCATCACAATCTATTTTTCTGCTGGCAGGGCTGTCAGTCCCGTGAACGGGGAGATCATTGGTTCATTACTCAGGGTCCCCCTCCTGGGCTGAACCTTGATCCTCGAGAGCAGCTCTCCGCCCACCCCTTCGCACTGCAGAGCCTGACAAAACATCTTACTCTCCACAACGACCTGTCAGCTGTGACATGCTCCAGCTGGCTGATTAATGAGAGCTGGTGTCCAGCCTGTAGCCGAGAGAGACTTAAAACATTAGTGGGGGGGCTTCCCTGGTGGCGCAGTGGTTGAGAGTCCGCCTGCCGATGCAGGGGACACGGGTTCATGCCCCGGTCCGGGAAGATCCCACATGCCACGGAGCGGCTGGGCCCGTGAGCCATGGCCGCTGAGCCTGCGCTCCGCAATGGGAGAGGCCACAACAGTGAGAGGCCGCGTACCGCAAAAACAAACAAAAAACCATTAGTGGGTTATCTCTCCCTGCAGGTCCAGCACAGGAGGCCTGTGCGGGACCCCAGGAAGCCCCTGGGGGCCAGCTGAGCTAACTGCATGCCTGCACAGCGGCCCTGCTCCACGGAGGCTGGGGCAGCCAGATAACAGGAGGTGTCCCTGCCGTCCCCGGGAGCTCACCTTGGCGATGGGGATGTCATTGCTGCTGCTGCTTGTGCTCAGCTCTCCGGTGCTGGGGTTAACAGGGCGACTGGCGGAAGTGAGGCGGCCAGGGCTGGAGGGCCCTGTGGCCTGCACGCTCTGCAGTCTGGTTTGAAGCTCTCGAACCTGAAAAAAGAACACCTTCAGATACAGCGGGCGGGCTCCCCGGCCAAAGAGCAGAACAGCCAGATTGGCGGAGGGGAGAGCAGAGCTTTCATTTACGTTAAGAAACCGGCTTCCCTGAAAAGCTAAGTCGGTTGAGTCCACATAGAATGCACTGCTGTTCTTAACTAGTCCGCCACGTGCTGGCCAAGTATATGTGTTCTTCGAAAGTACGAAGGGAACATGTTTCCTAAGGCACTGGAAGCTTCCAGCAGAAGTAGAATGACCATCTTTGAGGGATGTTTATTCATTCAGCCTCGTGTGCCTGACACACATGGGCACAAGAGACAGAACCCAGGATGAAATCTGTACTCGCGTGGACCTCGGAGCTCAGCGGAGAGAGACAATTTCAACACAAGCGCACCCGCATGCCATAAATATCTATCCAGAGTTTGCAGGAAGCAGAAAAGGCGAAGAGAGTGACTCCACCTGAAGTCATTAGGGAGCCATCCTTGAGTAGAGCCTCACAGGTGAGCAGGGCTTCAGGGATGAGATGAGTAAGGGGCTGGCTTTGGTGGTGGGGCAGGGAGAGTAGCTTGGATGACACACTGTGTCTGAAGAACTGCAAGTTATTCAGTGTGCACGGTGTAGGAGAGAGACCTGCCCTGGGAAGGAGGTGAGGCTAAGGTGATGAGGCAGAGATGGTACCCACGGCTTCTCTCCAAGGGACTTCGAGATGAGATTATCCTGGGGACAGTGGAAAGGAATATCTAAATAGCCCTTCGGTACAGAGAAACACAGGGCCCTTTCAATTACATTTAGAACACACATTTACCTGCACAGAATTTAAATGTCCAAATTCTCCTTCTCTATGGTTACGGCTCACGGACTTCCAAAGAGAGAAGTGCTCCAAGCAAATGAAGATGACTGTTAGAAACTGGTCTCTCTGATGACCTTGATCACAGTTTCATCATTACGTACAGTGTCTATCTTAAAGGGCACACTGACTGAAGCATCCAAGGGCCCTTACAAATGGGCACCAGACCCCACTGGGAAAAATTAGCACCAGGACATCTAAGGCAGGGTTTCCCCAACTTGTCAGTGTACCAGGATGTCCCAGAGGGCTTGTTAAAACACAGAGCCCAGGGTGCCACTCTCAGGGATTCTGATTAGTAGGTGGAGACCAAGCCTAGGAGTCTGTGTATCTAACAAGCTCCCAGGAGATGCAGATGCCAGGTCCCGGTTAGGGACTCGCACCTTGAGCAGCAGTGACCTAAGGGACTGCCAAGGCCACGTGGTACTTTAGTCCCCGACACAGAAGGAGCAGGGCTGCACCTCTGCCAGCCCTGACGCCAAACCCTTCCAAGCAAACCCTTCTTTAAAAGCAACTGGAGAGCTTTTCGTATTCAATATCTTGCATGTCTCCACTCTGCTAAACTGGGAACCAAAAGTAATTGAAATTTCAATAATTCATCAGCATATTAGAAGCCAAAATAGGAAAATTCCCCCAGAGAGAACTACATTCAATGGTGAAACAGCTCAAAAGTGCCTGAAAGCTGTCTCTGCTGCGGCTTCCAGTAACTGGGGGTTAAGAGAAATGTGTGTCATCTTCATAAAGGGCCAGACACAGAGTTGCCCTCAAAATAGTTTAAAGACTAGAAAAACACATGCCTGTCAAAGTCAAGTGGTATTGCTGGTGAGAGATTACAAGGCTCATTCTGGAATGGTCCCGATAAACTGTGCCTCTCTGTGCCCCATGGCAGAGGGACAGGACTCATTTTTCCATCAGGCCAGCTTCCTGGCACCGGGGAGACCACTCTGGTAGAGACCATGGATTTCAAGTTC
Source organism: Neophocaena asiaeorientalis asiaeorientalis (assembly GCF_003031525.2). Classification (NCBI taxonomy): domain Eukaryota; kingdom Metazoa; phylum Chordata; class Mammalia; order Artiodactyla; family Phocoenidae; genus Neophocaena; species Neophocaena asiaeorientalis. Next base: position 6,616,640 of record NW_020173108.1, read on the forward strand.
TACCACTGTGAGAGTCTGATGAGGTCCTGAATAATCAACAGTGTTTACACCACTCCCAAATCTAAAAAGTGTCTGAATCATTCCCAAAACAATCAGTGGTCTGGGCTTCCTAGAATCTCAACTGGCCCACTCATCTCTCTTTTAAAAAAGCAAAAATGGCCCTGGGCATTTTATAAAAGCGTCATTAAAACTACCCATGTTATAAAAAAAAAAGTTTCTTCTTCTAATCACTAAAGTCAAACATGTCCACTGTAGAAAATTTAGATGACACTGAAAAATGAAGCCAGAAAAAGTACCTATGTTCTTTCTTACTCTACAGAGTAAGAGCTTCTAGTCATTTCCCATGGTGTGCTTGTGCATGGGCATGCATGCTGAAAATGATTTCTAAATCTAAATACCCATTCTCATATTAAAAGTTCTGGACGCAGAGAATGTCTTTGAAAACTAAAGGGTGATAACCATGCTTATTTTGGTCTACGCTTTATTAATTAACGATCATGGTTAGGCAGTGAAAAAAAATCCAGCTGAAGGGGGTGGAGTGAGACTGTGATGGAAAGAAAGAGAGACAGCTGGTTGAGTTAAATAGCCTCTCTCTTCTGGCTTGGGAGGTGGGGTCTTAATTTAAATGAATAAATGCACAGAAACGAAGGCTATAACCAATCTGCTGATTCAGCTTAGGTAAGGCTTAGGAGAGGGGAGAGAGACTGCTGTTAGAGTCCTTGCTTTTATTCTTACCCATTGTAGTAAGTGGAATTGTGTCCCCCTCAAAAGATATATCCAAGTTCTAAACCCCCAGTACCTGTGAATGGGACCTTATTTGGAAATACGGTCTTTGTAGATGTAATTAAACTAAGGATCTCAAGATGAAATCATCCTGGATTTAGGGTGGGTCCTAAATCCAATGACTGGCGTTCTTGTAAGAAAAAAGAGAAGGAGATTTGAGACACAGACACACAAAGAAGAAGGCCGTGTGAAGACGGAGGCAGGGATTGGCCACAAGTCAAGGGCTACCAGAAGCTGGAAGAGGCAAGAAAGGATTCTCTCTAGAGCCCTTGGAGGAAGTGCAGCCCTGCCAACACCCTGATTTTGTAGACTCCAGAACGGTGAGAGAATACGTTTTTGTTGTTTTATGTCACTAAGTTTGAGGTAATTAACTAATATACCCATCCTTTCACTGAAGATATGTTATTAAAGAAAATATCTTTCTTTCAACCAGATATGTGGTTTGGAGTCAGGGGGTAGCTGGGAATCACAGGAACCCTAAGTAGGAATCGATACTGTGGGAAAGTAATTCATCACCCATAAAGCCTTTCCCAATTGCTGTTGACATCTTCAACAGCAGAACACAGAACACGACTTCAGTGGCCATTTTCTCATTTCTCCTAAAGTGAGTATGTAGCCAGGCCCCATCTAGAGGCCCAGAAGAGAAGTTTGTCTGTTACGTACATTTGAAACCTGCGGAGTATGAAGGTGAGATTCTCGTCTTTCAGTGGCTCAGAGTCCTAGGCTCAGATGTCTGCCCTAGCCAGACACCTCGTGAAACATGCTCTGAGAAGGGATACCAACAAGGAGTGTCCGCATTGTGAAAGAAGCATTATTCTGCCTTCCCAGAGTAGGAAACGCCGGCGTGCAATCTGGAAGGTTGGGTAGCTGTTTAACAAGCAAATAGAAAGAGGAAAAGGCATGGGGGGCTCTGAAGGTTCAAGGAAGGAAATGACAGTAAAATGCCAGGACTCTGCTTCTCTCGCTTAGAGTTCAATGACTTCCCAAAGAGCGAAAAGGGCTTCATAAAATCATTTTATTAGAGAAGAGAATGGACTGGATTGAGGAAGAGAAAGGAAGTGAGTCAAGGCTGCACATGAGAAATGATGAGGGCTCAAATACAGTCAGTGAAGTGGGAGCAAAGATGCCTAATACTCCCTAGGCCAGCATCGTCCAATAGAACTTTCTGTAACAACGGGAATGTTCTATAGCCCTACTGTCCACAACGGTGGCCACAAGCCACATGCAATGCGCCTAGTATACCTAAGGAACTTTATTTTTAATTGTACTGTATTTTACTTAATTGAAATTCAAATTAACATAGTTTTGCATGGCTAGTAGCTACTGTATTGGTCAATGCAGTTCTAGAACGATTCAAGAAAGGGACGAGATACCCAAACTTGTGGCTGGAACGACTTAGCAGATCATGGTATTACTCAGCAAAATGGTGAAAACATAAGCAGCTGATTTCTCAGAGATAAACAAAGATGCCAACTTTGGATATATTGAATTTGAGGAAACCATCAGATGTGTGAAGAAGGATATTCAGTCAACATTTAGAAATATAATCCGAGGGAAGGAGATCAGAACTGGACTTCTACATGTGGATATAGTTGCCAAGGGAAAAGGTGCAGCCATGTGGGTGGGAGGAGAGACTCTAAGTAGCTGGTTGGACCGAAGGCTCAACTGAGGACAGTAGGAAGGGGCGGCTTTTGCTCTAAGAGAGAAAGAAGAGGTGAGGATAGATAATAAGAAAGGTGTGTTTGCAGACTGGAGAATGAGGATGGGAAACAGGAGGCTCCCACCTGATGGCTTTTGTCTCTCTTAGAGACAAGAGTTAAGGTCCTCTTCTAGGAGAGAAGGAGGGAATAGTAGCTGTCAGAAATGAGAAAGGAAGCTGACCGATAACCCAAAGAGAGAGAGAGAGAGACAGACAGGCAAAGACAGAGAGAGAGAGAGAGAGAGAGAGATAGACAGACAGACAAAGACAGAGAGAGAGAGAGAGAGAGGCTTACCCAACAGCACTGAGAAGTCGGCTGAGCTTTTTCATTCTAGACAGCAGACTGACTCAAGGCATTATTTTCTTCAAACCCCAGAGACCTCATGAAAATGGTAGTAAAGAATAAAAAAAGAATCAAAACCATAACAGTGAAAAGAATGTGCTTGGGGCATTACCAGACAGAGGATTTGGGTGCATTCCTTAAAAGCAGAGTGGAAGGAAGAGTACTGATGAAAGAAACAAAATGGAAAAAGGCAAATTCTATAAACTATACGAGGGGAGGTGGCCAATCTACCCAGAAGAAGGTTGGCAGGGTTTAGATGCAGCCTCAGCAGGTACTACGAAGGACAAGAATGAGAGGTAGGGCTGGAAACAGGAGGGGTAACTGTCTGTATACAGAAATGGAAATTTCCAGCATATGACGGCCTCAGCTAAAGTAAACAGACAGTCCTCCTATGAAAAATGCATAGAAACGCTGCATAAAAAGGAACAACGAGAAAGAAATTCATTGCCAAGGTTCAAAGAAAGATAGTAAAATCTCCAGGTGCCAGAAATGAAGTGAAAAATAAGGTTAGAGAGGTTAGGAGGGAGCCGTGGGATGGAGAGCAGGGCGTGGAGTGTGCACGCCGGGGTGTGGGGCGGGGAGAGGGACAGGGGCCCCTGCAGGTCAGGCTTTTTGAGCTGATCCTCCAGCATCAAGCTGGGAGCCTTCCTGCCCGACCCATCTGTGAGAAGCGGACTCAGCGCGTTGCCCCGGAAGCCGGAAAGGAGTCCCTGGGCTGTGCAGATGGGTTAAGCCTAAGAAACCAACATCTCAGACCTGTGACACATTTGGGTATGCAATCCAAGTTTATCCTAGCTCCCTAGTGTGGGACCCCAATCTTACAAATTCACACTGAAAACTGGTCTGGATTTTGCCAGGCCACTCACTGCCCCAGAAACCTAACTGGTAAACCACCCAATATCATTAGAGAACAGGAAGAGACTTAAGCCTCCCATGACTAGGAGCCCAGGACCATGGAGCTGCTTGACATGGAAGGATGACTGCAGGGAGAGGAGGATGAGACAGGAGAGCCAGCAGGCTAAATCAGGAGATGATTCCACTGGAGGAGAAATCAGAATACAGCAACCAGTAAACCACATCACAATTACAAGTATGTTTAGGGCCCTTAAAGAGATAAAAGGAATTATTTCTGTACACAATAAATTACGAAGCAAAAATAGGCAGATATCAAACAAGAATAGGTAGATGAAAAAAAAGCCCATGGAAAACATAGTCAATGAAATAAAATCAGTGTACGGGTTAAGCTTTAGACTGGATAAAACTGGAAAGAGAAGTAGTGAACAGGAGCACAGTACAGAGAATTCAGAACACAGCATGGGCAGCTAAAGAAGGACAAAATATGCAAGTGTCACTGAGAGGCTTCAACACACTTTTTTCTTTTTTTTTTTTTTGCGGTACGCGGGCCTCTCACTGCTGTGGCCTCTCCCGTCGCGAAGCACAGGCTCCGGACGCGCAGGCTCAGCGGCCATGGCTCACGGGCCCAGCCGCTCCGCGGCACGTGGGATCTTCCCGGACCAGGGCTCGAACCTGCATCCCCTGCATCGGCAGGCAGATTCTTAACCACTGCGCCACCAGGGAGGGCCTTTCAACACACTTTTTTTTTTTGCGGTACGCGGGCCTCTCACTGCTGTGGCCTCTCCCGTCGCGAAGCACAGGCTCCGGACGCGCAGGCTCAGCGGCCATGGCTCACGGGCCCAGCCGCTCCGCGGCACGTGGGATCCTCCCGGACCGGGGCACGAACCCGCGCCCCCTGCATCGGCAGGCAGACCCTCAACCAACGCGCCACCAGGGAAGCCCCTCAACACACTTTTAAAGGAGTTCCAGAGGACAGGAACACAGATAATGACAGAGAAACGCTATTTGAAAAGAGAACAGGTGAGCTTTCCAGATGTAGAGACCAATGTAAGTCCCGAGACTTAAGTATCATGTCAGGTGCTAAGTAGTTGTGGCAGTTTTTAGATGTGTCTGCAAATGCTTTGATAGTCTCTCCATCACTGGACTCTAGTTCCCCTCTCGTTGCACACGCCCGGCCTGAGAGATTGCATCTGATGAACAGAGTGTAGTGAAAGTGCTACCACATAACTTCCAAGGCTAGGTTAGAAAAGGCAATACAATTTTGCCAAGCTCTCTCTTGGGATGCTGGCCCTTACACGCCGCCGACTCTGTCGTGAGGAAGCACAAGCCACACGGAGAGGATGCTTGTGGGTGCTCTGACCAACAGTCCCTGCTAAGGTCCAGACAGCAGCTAGCCTCACCCACCAGACAAACGAGTAAGGAACCCTTCAAGACGACTCTGGCTCCAGCCACCATCTGACTGCGACCACATCTGAGCCCAAGAGAGAGAACAGTCCACTGGAGCCCAGTCATCCCCAGGAAGATGCAGTTAACAGTAAATGATTGTTGTTTTAGGTCTCCATGTTTGGGGTGGTTTGTTATGCAGCTGGTGCTAACTGGAAGAAGAGGATGAAAACACGGCGTATCTAGAAACACTGCGGTGCAAATGTAGGGCGAGGGGAAAGGATAAAGAGAGAATCTTAAAGCTGTCAGGTGGGGAGAGATGACACAGGCTCTGGGGCAGGGGGGTAGGTTTGTTTCACTCACTACTGTATTCAACACATTGAACAGTGTCTGACACAGCGTCGGTCTCAATACAATCTGTTGAATATCGCCAATAAAACTGTCACCCTAAAATCCAATACCTGGCCTACTACAGTAGGCTGAGTAATGACCCCCAAAGATGTCCACACCTGAATCCTGGAAACCTGTGAATATATTACCTTACGTGGCAAGAGGGAATTTGCAGGAATGAGGAAGCACAACTGAGAAGGAACACAGCCCTGATGACACTCTGATTAATAAATCTGTGTTATTTTACGCCACTGTTGGTGGTTATCTGTCTAAGCAACAAGAAGAAACTATACCCCTATCATGAAGAGTGTGGGAAAAAATACAGATATTCTCAAAGATTAAGAATTAGGCACCCGTAGACCTTTGCTGGAAGAACTTCCCAAGGACACAGGCTTTTCAGGAATTAGAACATTGAACTCAGAAAAAGAATGGGGTAAGAGGAATAATGATAAGCACAAAAACTGGCGGAGATGTAGGGGCAGAAGGAACCTTCCTATGCTGCTGGTGAGCGGACAGATGGGTGGGCCAGTCTGGAAAGCCGCACTGCAGGATTTGGTCCAAGTAAGAACATGCACACCCCAGGACTCTGCAACCTCACTCCCGGACATGTATTCCAGAGGAATTTCCACACAGGACCAAAGAGGACATGTGCACGGGACTATGCACTGGAGCGCTATTTGTGGTAGTGGGAGGTCTGGATGTCAGGCGCGGTAACCATGGTGGGGACACGACAGAATGTCAGGAGGCCATCAGACCTCATGCATACACAGCGACATGGACAGACCTTAAAAATCAGAGCGCTCGGGGGAAACAAAGAAAAAAGTCTACAGCACCACACGACTGATGTAAATTAAAAACAACACACAAAACATTGTGTATAAGGACACACATAAAAGTGAGGGAGAGGGAGTGGGAGAGAAAAGCAATACATAAATTAAAAGAGGGCCTTTTCACGATCAATGAGTATGCTTTAACAGAGGGATGTAATTAGCTTATTTCTCTGCCCCGCAGGCCAAATTGAAAAGAAAAACAAATGAAAGAAAGTAAATACAAAGATGGGCACTCGGGAGCCTGAGAGATTGTGCAGAGCCAGAGAGCGAGATGCTGGCGAGGAGGAAGAGTCTGTCGCGGACAAAGATCTCTGGGATGGGCACAGAGGTAGTTTTCTGGGAAGGCGGGCAGTTCACCGGGACAGTGAGGCAGGGGCAGGTGTAAGCAGAGCAGCTACTGGCCCTTCGCTCTCCCAGGACCATGGTAGGAGCACAGACAACGAGACGACCGAGCGTGCTGATGAAGGCATCTGTGAATGTGGTCCACAGATGAGTGACAAGCACGAAAGAAAGGTGGCACCGGAGTCCTGAGTAGGATGAGAAACATTATTAGCCATAAAAGAACGAGCCTGTTCCGCTGATGATAACGGAGGAGCGGTCGCTGTGTAGCCGTAATTTCAGGCGGTTAGGTCGTAATCCATAGTTTCACTGTGAATTGCGGCTGGCTGAGATGAGATGATTTCTACCCTGCAGCGGGCTGAGGATCACTGGGCTGGAAAAGTTCTACTGAACGAGCTTGAGGCAGTGAGTCTGGTGGAGTCTCAAGAAAGCTGCCTCCTCTAAGTCCAGACTTTGGGAGTGTTTTGCAGAGAACCACTTCCTCCTATTGGAGATTTTATAAGACTTTTCTTTCTTGGAGCCCTCCAACAGATAAGAAATCAGAATTTATTTACAGAAGGAGGAAAGCAAGCCCAGCAGCATTTCCATTCTCTGAAGATGTGATGGGTGTACTGTGTTCTTTTGTTCTACAGCCCACGAAGGAACCTGGACTGGATTACCTAAGTGGCTGTGTCAGGGAAAAGGTCAGCGCCTTGGCTGTCTTCCTCATTTCTTACCAGCTTTCAAACAAACGGAGTCAGCTACGTGCTTTATAGCCAAGAGCTGGCCTTTACGCAGCTGGACTTCCTCACAAGAGCAGAGGCTGGAGAAGGGAGACAGGGATGGATAAGCCAACACCAGTGCCCACAGCTAAAAAAGCTGCTTCACAGTTTCCGTGGCACAGATGTGCACAAAGCCCTTTTAGAAACAGTTTCCAAAGAAGACACGAGGAAATCAGTTTTGAGGGTTCTCTACCTTGGATTGCACCTAAAGCTTCCTCGAACAACAGAGAAGAGGGGTGACAGGCTTTGCCAATAATGCTCTGTCGGGCTCAAGACAAACATATGCACACATAGCCTTTTCTCTATGAAACAGACGTATTTTGTCTTCACTTTGTGTTGTTTTGGAATGCCAGGAAGACTGATGGATGGTACCCTAACGAGTCTGGCACCCACGTTACTATAAGAGAGGATGCTTTACTTCTGGTCTGTGTGGAAGCAGGAGAAGAAATGGGAAAAAGAGCAGAAAGAACGCAGGAAAGGAGTCCAAACAATAGAAAAAATGAATGCTGCATCCCACAGTAAGGCTACCAGAGCCGAAGCTTTGGTGCTAAGAGTTAATGTCAGCATAGACCAAGGTTATTAAACTTCTGTGGGCCCCAGTTTTCTCATGTCTAAGAAGGGTATAATAGTACCTCTTGTAGAATTCTCGTGCAGACTAAATGAGATGTGCATAAGTCACTGCCCATCACAAGTAAACGCTCAAAACATGTCCAGTGTCACCATTCAGGCTCTGCGTCCTGCTTTGCCTTCAGAGGTACCTATTTTTAGTCCAAGAGGGGTATGTTTAGTCTGAAAATATCCAAAGAATGTTAACACTATTAATATTATTAATGTCCTTAAAAATAAGCTATCAAGACCACTGAAAAAAAAATGCATTGGTAGGTGGCACCTTGTAAAACAATTTTCCTTCATCGGGTAGCACAGGAAGTCCTCCCCTATGCCAGGCAATGCACCTTGCCTTTGGAGCCCCAGGGTGCCCGTGTCCTGCTAGATTCTAGGATGAGCACACCCCTCTCCGCACCCACTCCTATAGCTCGTGTGACCCTGCTGAGTGGACAGACAGGGTTGGGAACCTCTCTTGTTTCAGATGCAAGATTCATCACTGCCATACTGTGGCCCCTGGAGGAGCAGGCTCGGCATGAATAGGAAGTGCCAGAAGGCTGTGGTTCTCTCTCTTTTCACTCTACCTGTGGGGAGAGAGGTAAAGATGGCTGGAGAGGCTCTTGGAACACGCCCAGTGACTGAAGGACACTGCCTTCCCTTTCCTGTCTGGGAGATGGCTGGGATCACAACAGGGAAGTGTACGAGGGTCCTACACCCCATGCATTGATTTGGTGGCTCATGGAAGGGCCTGGGCATCTATCCTTTGAAAAAGCTTCCCAGTGATTCTGTCACGCATGTTGAGAGCCACCTCGAGATGGATGAGTGAAACCGCCAGTTTCTCTGGCACCCTGATTCCTGTCCAAGCCTATCTGGTTATCATACTCAAAGCAAATAAATCAGCTGTGTTAGGAACATCTACGGCTCAACAAATACCCATGTGCTCCCTTCATATTTCTCAGCCCCTCTACAGTTAGGTGGAGCATCTGTAGAGTTCTGGCCAATGGGCTGTGAGCAGAAGCATTCAGATATAGGGGTGAGTCTGTTCAAGTGATGTTTTAGATAATGGGTTACCATCAGCCTGGGTTCCTGAGTGAGTACATGGAGTAGAGCTGTGTGCTCATCTCTAAACCTGCATTGGACGTGCAGTGCAACCAGAAAACAAGCTCTTTTGGTGGGCCATACCACTGAAATTTGGGGGGTTAGTTTGCTACTGCTGTGTAACCTATCCTCCTCTTGACTAATACTCCAGTCACACAAAGGAAGAGCCAGCCGGGACTCCCAAACTGAGGTGGAAGGAAACACTGGAGCAAGATCGCCCTCCTCTCAGCTCCCTCCTACGAGGCCAGATTAGGGCTGGGAACGTGAAAACAGGGTGGTTGTTTTTTTTAAGATAAGTATTTTATGCATTTAAAATTTGCTAATATTGGCATCTTCTTCCTCATATAAAGAAACTCCTGGGCTTCCCTGGTGGCGCAGTGGTTGAGAGTCCAAGGCCCCCGACCCAAAAAAAAAAAAAAAAAAGAAAAAAAAGAAAAGAAACTCCTAAGAGAAATGGAACAGGTAAGATATGAACAAATTTCCATCAAGGACAAAAGAGAATAACTGCTTGTGTGTGGATGTCAAGTTATTAAAGCTGGGAGATACCAATCAGGGTCCATAATCCATACTTTATTTTTTTGTTTCTTCAATTTGAAAATTAAGGAAGAGTAGAAAGAAAAAAGAATGCCTATCTTTTCACAGCCTAGACTTACTAGCCTCTTAATATTTTAGCATGTTAGCTTCCCTTCTATTTCTGTGAATCTACTTCTATATATTAAAAACCATACAACTGTAAGAATACACACTTAAAAAAATAAACTAGGACACTATAGAAGTGTTCAAAATATCCTTTGACCCATACTCGTAGGTACTCCCCCCACCCCCATAACTATGAGATTGGCTTAAATTGTTCTGCTCTATTTTAAATATTTTTGCATACACACATATAGGATTCAGGCACATTTACACACATATAAATTCACAGTAAATATAAAGTACTGTTTTGAAGTCCTGCATTTTCAATATACAGACGAGAAAAGTATCACGGAGAGGGAGGCTGAGTGGGAAGAGTTCACATGAGATCTAAGGCTAAATAAGGCAAAACGGAGATGAATCTTTATTTAACCTAGGTAAGGTCACAACAGTTTCACTTCTAGAAATATCTCTGCTGTTACTGATTTTTAGTTAAAAATATCAAAGTGATACTGACGTAGCCTATCATGGGAGATAATTCAGATGAAGTGAATGGCTGCTTCAGAGACAGACCAGCTCTGGACACCTCAGCATGACGCTATACATCTTATCTCCCAGTAAGGGTGGTCAGCCTAATAGTAAGTACATATTATAAATGAATTAATTAGTAGAAAGAAGTACATAATAAAACACATGGTTAACCTTTAAGGTCATTACTGTTTCTAAGCAGACTCCTTCATTTGGTTTGGACTCCTCTTTCCCTTTAAGCATGAACACTGATTGTCAAGTGCCCTTCGAGATGACGAGGGCGAACACCGAAAGTGGATTCGATCAGGTGTTCAGAACCAGTGCAGTAATTAGAAACAGGCACCAATGGATTTAGAACTAATGGCTTTAGGGGTGGCTCTTGGGCTCATACAAGAGGATGCTCAGTAAATCACCAGAGGCGGTGAGTTTACAGGATGAGTGCTACACCTGCAAGCTGCACACGTGCCCGACCCCTCACACCTCTGAGATCCCTCCTGCATTAAAAGGACTGTGGGTAGACGCAGTGCAGCACCACCACCCCTGGCAGACTCGCAAACTTAAAAGTGGCCCAAAGGATATGACTCACAGACTTAAAAATGGCCCAAAGGGTATCAGCCTGATATCCCTAAAGGACAAGGAACTGGGAACTGAATCCAATCACACGGCCAGCAATTCAGTCAATCACATTTACAGAATTAAACCCCAATAAGAACTCTGGATTCAAAAGCTTGGGTGAACTACCCTGGTTGGCAATACTCCGAGTTGGCCACACATCACAGCACAAAGGAGGTAACAAACACCATTCAGGACTCCAGGGGAAGAAAAGAGCTGGGAGCTTTGCCTTCAGACCTCTTTCAGACTTCACCTATATGTCTCTTAGTTTGGCTGGCTCTGATTTGTATCTTTTTGCTCTAATAAAACTATAACTGACTTTGCAGAACTCTCTGAAGACTTTGTACAAAATCTCATAAAGAATGTGTGTTGCCTGTGTTTGATTCAAGTCTATGGTTCAATGGGACACAGATTCATGAGCCAGTGGTCACATCCAGTTCGCTTTACCAAACTATCTGAGGAAAGCACTGATCATTTTTGCTACATGGCAGTTGACCTAAACAATCAGGTAAAAAATATGTAATACAGAGAGGCTGGACCTGCCATCACATGTCCCTCCTATGAGTTCTCAGGGCTTCTCCTGTGTTTATCCCTCCCTATCACTTGACATGTACCATTGTAATGACCTGTTTATTTGCCTGTCTCCCAAACATCCTTCAGGCCAGGTTCTGTGTCCTGTTCATCACCGTAGCCCCTCTGCCTAGCACAGAGAAGATGACCAATCATGTTTACAAAAGGAATGAATGAACAGCCAAATGCTTCCCTTTCTAGAGTAATTAATTCTACTTTGCCTGAATTACACCCGCTCCTTTCAGTGTGAGGAAATGAGCGGTTCTATTACAGAGCATGAAGACCTAAATGATTACCTCATTTAATAATGAGCCGGGACCAGTAATAAAAACTGTCTGCCTGTTGTTCCTTAGTTACTGCTCTGCCAAGTAGCCCGATCTGTTAGCTGACATTAAAGATCTAATTTAATTAAATTTTGAACAAGGCTCAGAAAACCTCCTGAGAGCACTCTGTTTAATTACAGGCAGGGGGCAAGCACCAATCCTATTGATCTGGTCAGTTCAACTTCTATACAATGAATGTGGGCAACGAAAAAAAAAAGTGGCCTCTATTGCTTTCCAGGCAACTTTGATGAACTCTGGATTCTGAGTTGCTAGAAAGACAGGAAAGGCCAACCAGCCATGTTATCGTGTGGTACCACAAGGATGGAAATGAAACTAGACCTCAGTCATTCCTCAGAGCTATATATCATGAAGAAGACACAACGACCAACCACAAAAGACAGATTTCTCCTCAGGGGAATAAAATATATTGGGTGGTGGTAGGGAGAAGTCATCCAGCACTTAAAATCTAGCAAACTGGCATTTACAGGCATCTAGCAAATTCTGACACCCACAATTGTCTTGAAATAAAGAGAAATAAATCTAATGCACGGGTATGTATACAAATTCTGGAGGAAATTTCCAGTTGAGGAAGAGATACAAGTTCCCCAATATATTTTTATTTGGAAATATAAATTATATAAATTTATATAAAATATATAAATTTATATAAATTACATAAATTTAAATAAAGTCATATTAACTGCAAAACTTACACGGTAATAAATGTGATCAGAAGAAAGACTTTGAGTATTGTGTGTGTGTGTGTGTGTGTGTGTGTGTGTGTGTGTTTGTGTAGTTATTAAATGTCCATCTAAGAGTTCTAAGAGTCCTTCAAATATATAAGAATTCTTGGGGGAAGAAAGATGGTATGGTGTTAATCTTTCCAGACTACTGAACAGGTATCTCTGAATTTCATCCCAAACGATTATTGATAGCTTTTGAGCATTTACTGCATGCCATGCGTTGGTTAAGTGCTTAGATAATTCATGAGGATTACCTAGTTTCCCTGCACTGGGTACTATTATTACCCCCACTTCACGGCGGAATAAACTGGGAGGTTAGGTAACGTACCAGAGACTCACAGTGGCTTGGGAGATCAAGCTGTGACTCCAGGTGGTCACAGAGCCCTGGCACAGGGTGTGGTACCATCATACTATGCTGTCCTTAATACTAACCTCCAGAGTTGGAGAAAATACTCGAAGGGGAACTGGCTTTTTCTCCTTTGCTAGTCACAATCAAGGGCTGTCTTGTGCTTTAGTAAGTCAAGTGAGGGGAGGAAATTTATTCGAAACCGCAATATGTAATTAGGCCTACGACCAACATTTCCTTCACAAAGCAAGCGCCATCAGAACGTGCGCACTAAGCAAGCACAACTAATTAGGGCATTAGTCATAATGATCAGGGAGTGTAGCCCAGGAGATTACAGGTGCTGTGGGCCTTAGCGCTAAGTCAATGTCCTCAGCTTGCCCAGAAGTCTTTGCTGACTGCAATGATTTACACCTGCTGTTACAAGGACGGAGACTGGCATCCGATACAGCTGGGTTCTGAAAATAAGCTTACGCGTGTGAGTTCACACAAAATGACATTCAGATATGAGAGTGAGGAATGCTGGCAATAGCCACAAATGAGGAAAAGAGTTGATAACATTCAAAAATAGTAATTTCTTCTGTATTCATAAATAATGGCAATTATGAAACCTGCATGTAGATTAAAAGGAGAATGATGTACGCACACTGATCTTACTGAAAAGCAAGTTAAAGAGTAATGGTGGGGGCTTCCCTGGTGGCGCAGTGGTTGAGAGTCCACCTGCCGATGCAGGGGACACGGGTTTGTGCCCCAGTCCGGGAAGATCCCACATGCCGCGGAGCGGCTAGGCCCGTGAGCCATGGCAACTGGATGTATTTTTTTCTCCTCTGTGTGCAAAATTACCAGTCACAGCACAACTCGAAAGCAAGCTTCTAATATTGCCACAATGGAGAAAGAGAATAAAGTAGGTCTAGTAATTCAAAGTGAACTTCAGAGGGAATTGTTTCTGATTGCAGAATTCACTGCTTCACCTCCAGTCCAATCACAGATCAAATTAACAGCCAAACAAAGAAGTACTTGTGGGTTCCTAAGAAAAAACTCCATCTTTGGAAAAGTGAGTGCTTTAACAACTCTGCCAAACATTTCTATCCTAAAACATCAGCTCCTTTAGTAATGGCTGTATTTCCTAAGCAAAGTGGTTCTCAAACCTGTTCAGGCCATAGAGCCATTTAGTGAGCTGGGGTGACTACCAGGAATTACACACACACACACACTCTCTCTCTCTCAGTACACACACACACACACACACACACTCTCTCTCTCTCTCAGAACACACACACACACACTCTCTCTCTCAGTACACACACACACACACACACTCTCTCTCTCAGAACATACACACACACACACACTCTCTCTCTCTCAGAACATACACACACACACACAAATATATATATAAGATTATTAACTTTAATGAGTCTGCACTAGAGGAAAGGACATGTCACATTAGACTCAGTATGGATATGTGACAGCAGGTACTATAAGTTTCAAGAAAAATTTACAGAAGAAACTGCAAAGGGGAAATTCTGTGTATTTTTGCAAATTATAAAATATTATTATCCTACCTCAAAGGAAGAACATTTTAATTGAGCTTGGGCGAAGATGTGTGTACCCAGAGAATGGTTGAGAATCACTGCACTGGGATAATTTTTAGCATCCACTTAGATCTGCGATTGCAGAGAAGAGCGTTTTTAAAAATCTTACCTGTACGTCTCAGCGCTTTCAGAATACTTTCAAGCACGACTTCATCACCACAAAGGGATGGTGATTCACAAGACTAGAAATGCCACCAAATTCTTGGGGCTGCTCTTGGCTCGACCAGCTGGCTTCTCCTTTGGCCCCAGCCCCCAGGGAAAGGCCTGGCACTCACCCTCCTCCGCAGCCGGTCCCGCTCCTCCCGGATGGCGTTCATGGTGGCCTTGGTCCTGTTCAGCTCCTCCTCCTTGCTGCACAGCATGGCGGTCAGGCTCTCGTTCTCTTCCCTCAGCCCAGCCAGCTCCTTCTCCCATCGAGACCGCTCTTCAGCAAGGTTGGGATACAGGTCCCGGCCAAGGACCCCTTCGATCTCCTCCACTGTCTACAAAACACAGCCACAGAGACAAGCCAAGTGAGTTCCCTGGGAGAAACGGGAGGGGGAGAAAACAGGCCAGCCCGGGGTGAGTGTCCCCAGAGGGGTGGGTCCCACAGTCACTTCACTGCAGAAAGTAATCAAGACTAACGAGAGCCCCTGATTATCTACCCTCTCCCCATTTTCAGATGAGGCTCTGTCACTTGCCTGGGTTACAGTCTGTGTTACCCAGCAGTCCCCCCAGTAAGAAAAGCACCATCCCTTCCTGGTATTTAAGTCTATCAGTAGTGCTAACTGCCATGTCCACACAGATGTTTATCTCCCTCACCCACGGTCCAGAGTCGGTGAATACACATAACCAGACAGCAAGCCAGTTAGTGATCCCGATAAAGCAAATGTGAAGTTGCAAACTGCATACAAAATCTAACTGGAAGTTTCCTAAATTACAGGCTTCCCATGTTCCAACTCAGCAATAGGATAGGTCACATCACTGTTTACAGCTTTTAGTGTCACAACAGAATCAGAAGGTGTGAATGAGGTTCAGTCCCAAGGTAAGAAAGACAAAAATAAACCTCAGTGACACAGAAAAGAGTAAGTTCATTGTGAAGGTTTCTAAGACAGCAGGGATTTAATTAATAACACAGCTATGTGCTTAAAAAGAACAGAATCTTAATACTACGTGGAGAGTGTTTTTAAAAATTCATTAAAAACACCAGTATTAATGGAGAAGAAACACGCATAAAATTTGAAAAAAAAGGAACAACTCATTCTGTTTGCTTTCAGAAACTATTCATTCACAATTACTGTCCTTTGGAAAAGGAAGCATACACCAAATGATTTGGAAAGACGAGGTGGAATTGCCATGTAGGGGTAGAGGCAGAAGGCAGTGAAGAGAAGGGATGGGAAACAGGTCTCAGAAATGGGTGGCATAAGGATGTGTCACTCTTGGATGCTCACATTGGTTCCCTGATGAGGACAGTTACCCAAATCGTGCTGCCACTTTCCACATGCAGTGCTTTGTCCTTCCTCTCAAGTAAGAGACTCATGTCCTACTCAGCCCTACTCCAGGGCCTGCTCTGTCCCTTGCTGGTTGGCAGACACCCTTGGCTTCCTCCTTCCCTCTCAATGCTAAGGCTGGGGCTAGCACCCAAGCTGACATTACAATCAAATACAGGGTCTGGAGATTCCAAAGCAAGAAATACTAGTGGTTACTTCCCCAAACCACATCAACTATGTATTTATAATTGTGATGAATAAAGATGGGAAACCAGATGTATTATAAACATGCATCGTGGTTTACCTCGAGAGACCATAGCTCTTTTGCGAAATCCAGGATTCCTGTTGATAGAAACTTGGGCCCAGAGCCCTCAAACATTTTTCAAATAACACATCACATTTTCCCTTTATATAGGCTCCTCTCAGACTTTTCAGTTTGAATTGTGATGCCTAGGTCACTAAGCTCTGGTGAAGTAACATAAAGATACCAGAGGCCCTGTATCAAGGGGACTTGACATTCCCGTCGCTCATGATGCGTTTGTGGAGATGCAGCAGATTCTTCTCACCTGGTCCTCCCTAAGCAGTAAGATGAATGCACATGAAAGGCGGGACTGAGGTCCAGTCCAGTGGACTCAGGATAGATGACTCGTTCAGGCCCTGAACGTCCCCCTCGTTAGCACCATGAATAGATAACTCCGGAAATAATATTCCAGAGACCTGAAAGCTTTAACAAAATTTCCAAGTTAATCTTACAACCTCAGAGTGCTACATGATGAACCACACTAAAATGACATGGTTCAATACTAGTGGTCTAATAGTTTCCAAGGAAGTAGTCATTTTTGCAGCAAAGCCAGTGATCTTGACTATTGATATAATGACTTTTTCTGATGTGAGTCAACCCAGCAAAAATTTATAGGGCTCCTGCTTCTCCCTGGTGGCCCAATCTTTAGTATGGCTTTCTTAGAAACACTCACTCTCTAACAGGTCTCTGAGTAAAATCACACTTCAGAAGAAAGGCATCTGATCATTTTCCCTCATATGATCTGAAAAGAGCCAGACAGAGAGGATGGGGGTTGGGGGGGGGGTGTCCTACCTTAATAGCCAAGTCACAGTGCTCGCTGGCAGTGGTGAGCTGCTCGATGTGCCTGTCCACCTCTGCCACCGAGAGGCTGCAGCTACTCTTCTTCCTGCAGCAGACCACATTCTCCAGCCCCGTCAGCACCCTCTGCAGCTCCGAGTTCAGGTCGCTGCAGTTATCTGAAAGGGGATGCGGATACGAGTTAAGCAGGCAGGTGGGCGATGAGCGCTCTTCTGTTTCGCTTACGGAGAGGAACCCATTCAGGTGAAATGGATGGCAGTGGAGCTGGACGTGTCCAGGTTTAACACCGGCAGCCTGATCTCCCAGCCTGCTGGCCTTCTGAGGCCTGGGGCCAATGCAAAGGCTTTATTAAGGAGTTTCAGATCACGGCCATTTTCTAGACAGCCATGCCACGCTGCATTCTCTCGTCTTTCACTCAAAGCCAGACACATCTCAAGTTTCTCTAGTAAGAACAAAGAAGTGTCCCAGAAGGGGCTGTTAGGACTTCTGGTCAACCTTCCTGCTCAGCCATTCAGATAAGGACTGATTTCAGGAAAAGTTTCAGCTAAAAAGATCTCATAACTTTACTAAACGCAAAAAAAAACCAAAAAAACCCCAGAGTGAGCAGAGACACTAGGTGTTTAAAAAAAATAGCAACTGTATAAGGGACAGTTCTTGCCCTCAGCAAGCTTATAATCAGGACTTTTTTCCCTGATATAACCAATCAACAGGCTCTACTACTGCAATTTATACCACTTCTTCCATCGGGGGAAAACAAACTATTCTAACAAATTCCATATTGTTCTCCATGTGAATGTCTTGTAAGCAATTCTAATAATTTGATTCTGCCTTAAAAGTCTGGGTTACTTTTAATTGCTGGACACCCAGGGCTTAGTCCAGGGAGGAGAATTAATTATAATCTTAATGTGAACTAGACATATCTTAAAAGATAATTTTGGGGGGGCAAAAATCCCCTTAAGTCAAATATAAATATGTCAACCTATTTTGGATTCTATGTATCACTATGCCATTCAATTCTTATAGCAAGACAGGTGTTAACTACAGCGACTTATCAAAGTACACCTTTCCCTTACACTCGGCCTGACTCCTGTATGGAAGAAGCTTAAAGTCTTCACACTTCCCTCCTCTTCCCTTCTCATCGCAGGTTCCATGCCCTAAAATAGTCAATTGCCTTTGGCGCTCACTTGCGGAAGACTTCAAGAAAACTCCCAGCATTACAGTAAGAGAATTTCTCAGAATATTCTGGGCAACTTTATTTGACTGCCTATATCTACAAGTTACCTAAATCTAGACAGAAGCGAAGTGTGAAGCTTTCACTGCAACCAATGAACACAATGATTCCCCTCCTCTCCAACCTGTTTCCCCCACCTCTCCCAGCTCTGTGAACAGCACTACCATCCTCCCAGTTACTCTGGTTAACTCTCTGGCAACCCTGATTTCCTTTTGTTTCACACCCTAAATCCAATCCATTTTTGGACTGCAACCTCCAAAACATATTGCCAAACTGACCTCTTCTTACCATCTCCACTGACATCAGCCTTGGTCCCAGCCGCCATCATTTCTTAACTGAACCACCGGAACAATCTCCTACCTCCAGTCCCCAACACTGTAGCCAAAGTGAGTCTCTTAAGGACATAAGCTGGATCATGTTACTCCCCTGGCCCAAACCGTTATATAAACTGTCATTCAAATAAAGTCTAAACTCCTTACCAGAGTCTCTAAGGCACTGCACGATCAGACCTGTTGATGTTTCAACCCAGGCTGTACCGTGGAACTTCCTGGGGAGCTTTTACAAAACACCAATGTCCAGGCTCCACCCAGGCCAATTAAATCACAATCTCTACGAGTGGAGCTTTGGCACTGGAAAATTTTTTAGGCTCCTCAGATAACCCTAACGTGTAGTCGGGGTGGGAACCACTGGCTTCTCTGGTCCTTGCCTCATCTGTCCACCTTCCCCCGCATCACTATGCTATGTTCATGCTCCTGCCATCTCTCCATCCCTGGAAGATGCCAACCTCTCATCTGCCCCAGGGCTTCCTTTTCCTTTGTTGTTCCTTCTGCTGAGACTGAATTCTACCCAAATCTCCTCCTACATTCAGCTCTCAGCTCAAATGCCACCTCCTCACCAAGCTCTTCTCTGTCTGAAGTATGGGGTTCCATCTCTTCCCCCTTAGTCCCTGTCCTATTACCCTATCTTCTCCATGGCAATTATCACTATCTGCTCTGACCTATGTGTCTGTCATCTCTCCTCTACTAAAGTGTAAGCTTCAAGAAAGAAGGGACTTTGACCTTCCTCCTCATTTCATCTCCGACACAACACAGGCAATCAAAAGTTATTTTTAAATGACCAAATATAAATACCACATCATTATATATTTAAGAGCCAGCAAGACTAGAAATAGACTGTCAACAGCAGCATGTTTTACATCCACCTTATGCTTTTTGTCCTCAGTATGGACCATGCCCTGAACTGCTGACAACAGGAGGATAATCTCCACTGCCGAAGCCCTCTGGAGATGGATGGCAGGTGCCCATCACCAACTCAAGACAAGGAGGTCCAGAGCCAGGTGCAGCACTCCTTAGTTCCCACACATGCTGATGAAACTATCTCCCGAGCACACTTAATTCCGGGGTAACGAATGGAGAAGTTTCTCCAAAGGATCATTTACCTTGAGGTGCAGGGTTTCCTGGTACCCTGAGCTGCAGTGAACACACACCCCTGAATTATTTGGATTATTCCTGAGTGGGATGAGGAAGGAAGATGTCTCTATTCAGCCATTCATAAGGATTTCCCTAGCACGGCCCCACCTGATGCAATGATCACCCTGGACATGTCTGCTGAGGGGTCTTCACAGCAGGACTGGAGAGGTGCCACCAGGCTGTGTCCTGAGGATGTTGGGCTACAGGCAACAGGAGGCAAGTGTAGGGACCTGATCAGTCTTTCTTTCTCATTCTTTAATCAGTTGCTGAGCCCTGGCCTCAGGCTAGAAGCAGGGTACAGAGATGAGCATGAGACTTTCAACTCTGAGAGGCTCACAGACGTACGTGGCAAAAGCCACAGTCCTCTCTCCCACTACCCTGGGGAAAGTAACCACAGAGAGCATGATGCAAGTATAGGACGGAGCATCAGGAAGACGGAGGGGGGACTTCCCTGGTGGCGCAGTGCATAAGACTCCGCACTCCCAATGCAGGGGGCCTGGGTTCGATCCCTGGTCAGGGAACTAGATCCCACATGCGTGCCGCAACTAAGAGTTCGCATGACACAACTAAGGAGCCCACGTGCCGTGACTAAGGAGCCCACGAGCTGCAAATAAGACCTGGTGCAACCAAATAAATAAATAAATAAAAAGGAAGATGGAGGAGGGCATTTAAATTAACACACAGGCTGCACACAGCTCAGGAGCACATTCTATTCATACCTAGGAGGGCTATGAATGCTTTCCTTGGTCTTAGGAAGCCCAATGTGTATCACACAGGCTGGATGATGAACCCCACACACTCTTGCCTATTACCCACTGGTTTTACATAAGCCCCACCAGTAACCAGGTGACCCCTGGCTGTCTTTTGTCAGTGTTCCCAGTTTGGGGCCTCACAGTAGGACAGGGTGGCCAGGCTGGCAGAAGCAGATATTCTGGGTCCCCTGTTGGTGCTGTCGCATAGCACCAATCACTCACCACCACTCACCCCACCATCAACGCTACTCGATACAGGGTGGCCTTATCTTTCAGTTGGTGACACATTCTTCTAAATATAGACTTTGAATAAATCCTCAGTTCCTTCCCTTGGCCTCCAATGCCCTGCACGGTATGGGCCCTGCCAGGCACTGGAGCTTCAACACTGAAGGCCAAGGTAGTTGGAGTCTTTATAAAAGACCCGAAGTTTAAGTTACGGGACCAGAGGAGCAAGATAAGCTCAGACAAGGGACCAAGAGTTCCAGAACAAACAGAAAGGGCCTCATTTATAAACCACAATGAAATACCATCTCAGGCCCATTAGGATGGCTACTATATCAACAACAACAGAAAATAACAGGTATTGGTGAGGAAGCGGAGAAATTGGGGTCCTTGTGCACTGCTGGTGGGAATAGTAAAATGGTGCAACTGCTTTGGAAAACAGTATGGCAGTTCCTCAAAAATTAAAAATAGAACTACCATGTGATCCACTGCTGGGTACATACCCAAAAGAATGGAAAGTAGGCCCTCAGACAGATCCTTGTATATCATGTCCATAACAGCCAAAAGATGGAAATAACCCGTGTCCATCAGCGAATGAATGGATAAACCAAGTGTGGTACATACATACATCAGAATATTATTCAGCCTTAAAAAGGGAGGAAATTCTGACACGTGCTACAACATGGATGAACCTTAAGGATATTAAGCTAGGTGAAATAAGGCAGTTACTAAAAAAGACAAATACTGTATGATTCCACTTATATGAGCTATCTAAAGTAGTCAAATGCATAGGGGACAGAAAGTAGGAAGGTGGTTACCAGGGGCTGGAAGGAAGGGGGACAGGGCAGGTATTGTTTGATGGGTACAATTTCAGTTTTGCAAGATAAAGAAAGTTCTGGAGATCTGTTGCACAACAATGTGAATAAAACTAACAGCACGGACTGGTACACTTAAAAATGGTTAAGACGGTAAATTTTATGTAATACGTTTTTTACCACAATGAAAAAAAAAAAAGGCTCTTCATTTAGGTGATGATCACAGTGACTCTGGTTGGATCAGCACTCTTGACACTTCAGAAAGGGCTTTCACATACATCAAGTTCCACTCCAGCAGGAAGGTGGTAAGCCTCGCTCCAAAGAGGAGGAATCTGAGACTCGAAGACACCCAGTTACTTACCCACAGCTGCACGATGGGTGGGGGGCAGGGCTCGAAGTACAGTGTCGCCCTTCTGTGTCCAGGGCTACCTTCACCACACTGCTCCAACCCAAAACAAGTACTGATATGTGGACAAGAACAAGTCAGCTCAGCCAAGCCTGTGAGGGTACCTACTCATAGCCGCTGTTTCCCAGGAAAGGCAACAGAGGACATATATCAGAATTAAAGGAGGATATTAACTGTGAGTGGACTCGGAAAAATTAACCATGTATAATGTAATTCTTAGAACAATCACTAGAAAATAACGATGAAGAGGCATAGCCAGAAACCAATAAATAAAATAAAATTCTAAAAACTATGTGGTTAACCCAAAAGAAGGAAGACAGGATGGACAGAAGAACAAAAAATTCAGAAGGGGCAAACAGAAAACAAATAGTAAACTGAAAGACCCACAATCAATCGATCATTAACTACATTAAATGTTCATAGACTCCCCAAAAGGAAGACACTGTCAGCATGGATTAAAGGCAAGACTGACACTACGGAGAAGATGGAAGTTATCAAAAACAACAACAACAACAAGAGGAAAGAACAAGCGTTGACAAGAATATGGAGAAACTGTAACCCTTGCACATTGTTGGTGGGAATGTAAAGTGGTGCAACCACTGTAGGAAACAGTTTGGTGGTTCCCCAAAAAGTTAAATATAGAATTACCATATGACCCAGCAATTCCACTCCTAGGTACATGCTCCAAAAAACTGAAAGCATAGACTCAGACAGATGCTTGTATGCCAATGTTCACAGCAACATTATTCACAATAGTCAAAAGATGGAAATAATCCAAGTATCCGTTGACACATGAATGGATAAGCAAAATGTGGTATAAACGCATGACAAAATATTATTCCGCCTTAAAAAGGGACAGAATTCTGATACTGCTACAACATGGATGACCCCTGAAAACATTAGGCTAAGTGAAATAAGTCAGTTACAAAAGGACAAATATTATATGATTCCATTTATATTAGGCACCTGGAATAGGAAAATTCATAGAAAGTAGAAGAGGGACTTCCCTGGTGGCACAGTGGTTAAGAATCTGCCTGCCAATGCAGGGGACATGGGTTCGATCCCTGGTCCAGGAAGATCCCACATGCCGTGGAGTAGCTAAACCCATGTCACCACAACTACTAAGCCTGCGCTCTAGAGCTCGTGAACCACTACTGAGCCCACGTGCCACAACTACTGAAGCCTGTATGCCTAGAGCCCGTGCTCCACAACAAGAGAAGCCACCACAATGAGAAGCCCACGCACTGCAATGAAGAGTAGCCCCCGCTCACCGCAACTAGAGAAAGCCTGCGTACAGCAATGAAGACCCAACACAGCCAAAAATAAATAAATTAATTTAAAAAATACAAAAAAAGAGAGAAGAGAGGTTACAGTAGATGAGCAAATGGGGCAATATCGTTTAATGAATACAGAATTCCTGTTTGGGAGGATAAGAAAACTTTGAAAATGGATATTGGTGATGGTTGCACAGCTCTGTGAATGTACGTAGTGCCACTGCACTGCACACTTGACATGGAACTCCGGTGTGAAGGGTCACACGAGGCAGACCCGCTGCGGCACCTCAGGCTATGCTGTGCTTTGTAAAGTAAAGCTAACGGCTCGGTTCCGTGTCCATAGGACAAAGAGGATGTCCTTTGCAGCAAATACTCATTCTTCTACTAGAGGTTATAGCTTTATAAAAATGAATTTGAGGTAGCACATAGCAAGCAACCACGAATAAGGGAAAAACACAATGACTGGGACCAGGGAAAGGCTGAGGAAGCCAATGGAGGTGAACACAGTTGCTAGGGCTGACTCTTCTACTTAGTGCCGTGCTCCCTGGCAGCCAGGGCAGAAATGAATGATCTCCTGTCAAAAAGGAGGAAGCATTCCAGTTGCACAAGGGACGCAATGTGTTTTTAACAATTAGATGCTAGAAGAGTTTAGGTACCTGGGACTTCATATGTGGTGTGAAGCGATGTGTGATTGTGAGTCCTTTCAGCCACAATTTCCCACGTATGCAGATTTCATATGGTTTCTTCTGATACTGACTTTCAATTAAATTTAAGCTGTAGAATTCAAGTACAACGTAAAGGGAATTCTGGGCAAGGCTAAGCTCACACAATCTTGGCACTCTGCCTTCTAGCTGTCTAATTTGCTGTAGAGATGAAACAGAGGATAAAAAAGAATAAATGGAAGGGACATCTCCCTTCAACCAGAGGATGGCAGGGTTTCATAACCGGTGCAGCCTTTTTTAAAAAATATTTTTGAATTAATTGCCAGCATTTAAAAATTATTAGAATTTACAGCTATTCCTGTAAAATTAGAAGGTCAGGAAATACCGGGCCCAGCTCTTCCCATGACAGCAGTGGGCAGAGTGGCCAGCAGCTGCCCCTTTGGACTCGTCAGGCCATGGTGCTCCACTGTTCTGCCTGCTTTCCTCACCCCATCTGCTGCCCACCGCTGTCAGTCTGCAGCACCTGTCTGGGTGGGCCATCTTTTCCAAACGCAACTTGCCCCAGTTAGACTTCCAATAGCAGCTGGAGAAAAGACAGATCAGGTTCTATTTTTCTAATGAGAACCCAGAGCCTTAGGTTTTTAGGTTGCTGTCTGAGGGAAGACCCAAGCACCTGGGAAATCTGGAAAGGAGGCCAGAGGACATTCATGGCTATGGAAATGACGCCTCACCAGCATGCTTTCTTGGTTAAATACATACTAGTGGGCAAAGCTGGTTTTCCTCTTTCAGGATCAATTAGACCTATCCCCAGTGCTGTACACAATAAACCATACCAGAGTTGGTTCATTTTGAATACGGTGTTAAAGGCTGACTCTACTTTTGTTGAACCCCCTGTGAGAACCCTAACCCCAATAAAAATATACCTAAATAGGCTAGATGTTAGAAATATTCCCCTGGTCCTTTGATCCCAAGCAACGTGCATTTACCAGAATGAATCTGCTCCAAAATATGGTTCCCAACTTCAAACGTACTTACTCCTGGAGCTCGGCATTCACTTCACAGTTAATGGTGATGTGTCTGCCTAGTTTGGAAGCCCCTTATCCTCTTTTCATAATGGTTCTTTTTAAAGCTTTGCCTTAAAATCTGCTCTTCCAGTAAGCCTTCCCCGATTACCTATAGTCTCGTATTTACTTCTTTCTTTGAGGCATCACATTCCCCATAATTACTTATTATCTGACACATGGACCCTATGAAGTCTGGCTCCGGGGAGCAGGGACTCTGTTCATCCATCCTATGTTCCTAGACACTCACAATACTGGGCACGGAGTAGTACTCGATAAAGACCACATGAGTTGAACGTGTAAAGGTAATGAAAGACGTTTTCTAAGTTAATTTTTTTTTTTTTTTTTTTTTGCTGTACGTAGGCCTCTCACTCTTGTGGCCTCTCCCATTGCGGAGCATAGGCTCAGGATGCGCAGGCTCAATGGCCATGGCTCATGGGCCCAGCCGCTCCACGGCATGTGGGATCCTCCCGGACCGGGACACGAACCTGTGTCCCCTGCATCGGCAGGCGGACTCTCAACCACTGTGCCACCAGGGAAGCCCTAAGCTAATTTTTAAAAGTATCAAGTTTTGTTTTTTTTTGTTTTTTTTTTTTCGGTACGCAGGCCTCTCACTGTTGTGGCCTCTCCCATTGCGGAGCATAGGCTCAGGATGCGCAGGCTCAATGGCCATGGCTCATGGGCCCAGCCGCTCCACGGCATGTGGGATCCTCCCGGACCGGGACACGAACCTGTGTCCCCTGCATCGGCAGGCAGACTCTCAACCACTGCGCCACCAGGGAGGCCCAAAAGTATCAAGTTTTGTTAGACTGCTCACTGACAAAGTATCATCAACTTGGAAAATGTGCTTGTGGCATGCGAATGTGGTCTGCAGAACCTCTTCTCACAAAAACAATGTCCACAGCGATGGGTGGGGTTGCAGTAACACTAGTGAGGTCTGTACTTTATTACCATTATAGACGAAATAGGCTTCCGGGGCTGGTCTGGGCAGCTAACACTCCTCTATGACACTGGTTTTAAGGAAAAAGATGTCATGAGTTCCTAACAACCCAAAAAACAATCCAATCTGAGAAGGCATGGTCTGCTTAGAAAATAAAGGCTGCTTATCTTAGGAAAGGAGTTCATGAACCTAACAATCATGGGAGCTCATTCTGAGCAAACGTGGTGGATCAACGCCTTTCCATATCTATCTTAAACTCTAAGTCTCTTTTGGGTGCTGAAAAATTACTGAACAGTAGAGTTTGAGGGAAATATTTCAAAAGTACCACAAAGTGAAGTGGAGCCATAATCTTTCCCGCTCTCAAGCTTGGTTACTCTGTAAGGAAAGTTCTGGAATGATATTAGGTGGCCTCCTTGGCCACTCGGCCCTGCTAACATTCACAGACAGGCCTTGTTTGACCAGGCTCAGATCCCCGGGAGGAAGCGCACAGTCTCCTTAGAGAGCCCCTTGTGAGTCAATGTTCGAAACTTCTAAGCCTTCCCTAGGCTTGGTTCTCAGGGACGACCAACATCATGAACCTCCTGGGATAAATTGAGCTGCCCAGTTAAAGTAAGGAGAAGAAAAACAAAAGCAACACAGGGCTTGGGCTGTTGCATCGTCAAGTCAGGGTACTAGTTTCAGTCCTGTCTAACTTTTCCAACCTGGGGACTGGTTTCTCAAAGTTTCAGAATCAGGTTACCAATGATCTGATTCTCCTCGAAAAATTCTCTGCTGGAATATAACTGCCTACTTAGTGCCTCATTCCTAACAAAAATCCAGTTTTCTCTGGACAGGCTGCCTTGCCTTTGTAAACTCTTCTCTCCCACTCTGCAGAAATCATTTTTAGAGAAGGCGGGACTGCTTTCCCTGCCCCGACCCCCCTTTGTCCCCACTGCGAGGGGCTGCTCGACACTTTGGAAGATTTCTCCTGAAGCCTTTAAGCCTCATGGGCCATTAAGCCAGGAAAATCTGGCTTCAACATTAAACTTATTTCATAGTCACAGTCATGCCAAATAGCCAGGTTTCATGTGTAAATTCTTCCTTGGTTGTCCTCCAAAAACTACGCACAAGAAGGAAATCTCTATCTAAATGATCACACCAGCAAACATGGTATCATATGCTTCCTGTCCTCACTGAGGGTTTAATAGTTCAGCATTGCTAAATTCCACAAAAATAAGAATTTCTCACCTAAAACCAGAAAAGATCTCAAAACACAGGAGCAGAACCCATCACAGCCTGCGCAAAAGCCCATCAGATCAGGGATTTTGTTTGGTTTACAGACAGCTGCTCCAGACAAGCTTTGCTGTTCCATGAACAGAGTCGGAAAGACAGCCTGCTAGAGGGAGTGCGCCCCACAAACGCTAACATGCATGACGCAACACTGAGCCCATCTCACACACATCTGTGCTCAGCTCTACTGCAACACCCAGAATGGTTTGGTCTAAGGGTGTTGTTTCTAAGACGGAGATCTGCAAGATCTCAGTGAACAGCAAATACTCTGCTAGTAAGCCAGGTGCTGTAACCAGACAGCTGCTCCCTAAATTCTGCCACCAGTACTAGAGACCTCAAAGGAGGGCAGTAAGTAGAGCACACCATCCATAAGCATGCTTCACCGTTTAAGCAGGGGTGTGTAAAAGCAAAGCCATCTATAGAAACACGGGCGGCAACAGCAAAGACAACTGCTTAGCTGTGCGGTCTTGGACAAATGACTTGCCCTCTCTGAACTCTGTCATCCCAGTTTTACAGATGAGGAGAGTTACAGGGCCTCCTTCAAGGCTGAGGATTGAACATGAGGATGCATGTAAATGCTCAACACAAAGTAAGTGAACAAAGCATGTTAGTTATGATATGCAGCCTCCCTTTGAACTAGAACTCTCTGCCAAATTACAAAATAGAAATCCCAACTCATAATTCCTACCTTATCTTTGTCTACTTAATTACCTTTACTTTACAAACGATTATGTGACCAGGTTTGAACAGAGGTAATGCAATTCATTTTAAGATGCAGTGTGACACCACCGGGACCTTTCTGCTGTATATGACCGCTTAGGTAAGTCAAAACACTTTCTAAATTGCTGGTTTACTCCTCCAGGCTCTGAGGACCGCGCCCTGGAGCCAGCTTATCGAGAGGCCAGCCAGGCTGTGATGAGTGGGGTTTGAAAACAAACGACAAGTGCGTTTTGATGAAGGGAATACTCCTGTTTTCTTAAGTGGAGATCGCCAAATATACTGCAGCAAACTCTGTATATAAAATCCAGCTCAAGAAAACCTCTGGGTTGCTAATGCAAGTTTGCAAATATAGCAGGCATAATGAAATGGCTACTTTTTAATGATTTCCTATGATGGTGTTTATTTTATTTATTTATTTATTTATTTTTCTATTTTTCTTTTGCGGTACGCGGGCCTCTCACTGCTGTGGCCTCTCCCGTTGCGGAGCACAGGCTCTGGACGCGCAGGCCCAGCGGCCATGGTTCACGGGCCCAGCCGCTCTGCGGCATGTGGGATCTTCCCGGACCGGGGCACGAACCCGTGTCCCCTGCATCGGCAGGAGGACTCTCAACCACTGCGCCACCAGGGAAGCCCGGTGTTTATAAATGGTAGCTTTTTTCCCTACTGAAGCAATTTCATAGGAAAATGGCACAGGAGTTAAGAAGATGCAGCCAATGAACATGCAGGGGCGGGGCTCAGCTGGGGCCTTAATCAGGTCCTCCTCCTTGCTGCCCGGGTGCCTGCCCTCCACGGGGACCTGGCAGGTACCGGCCATGCCCACAGCACTCTCCTCCTGCCCCCTGCTCTTGGCTTGCATCGTTCCCACTTATCCCGCAGCTTTCTGCTTAGATGTGACTACTGGCCACGTCTTCTGATGCTCCCACTTGAGGGTGTCGCTAGGGGCCCCTGCCCACCTCCTTTTGTGGTCCCACTGCCAGTCATTCCCTGTTTCCTTTGCATCCTCCAAAGAACCATGAGCTCCAAGATGGTGTTCACTGTTCCTCACGTATCTGGGAGCCTCCTACGAGCGGGCACTGTTACTTCGGTAAACAGGAGAGCCGAAGTCCCTGCCTGCATGGAACCTGCATTCTAGTGCAAGAGACTAACAAAGACTGGTGATACGTATATAAGGAAATAAATGCAAACACGAGGTATCATTGGGTAGTGCTAAGTGCTGTGAAGAAAAATGAAGCAGGGACGGGAAAGGAGTACCTGCGTTGTGAGGGTGAGTGACAGCACCAGGACTCTACCAGGGGGTTGGGGAATGCCTGTGATGAGAGGACAGCTGACTGACATGCATCAGAGAGGCACGTGTGGACGCAGAAACCCTGAGGCCAGAGATGCTGGTCAGGTCTGAGGGACAGCAAGGAGGCCAGTGTGGCCAGAGCTGGGAAGACAACAGGAGAGTTGCGGAGGGACTTCCCTGTTGGTGCAGTGGTTAAGAATCCACCTGTCAACGTAGGGGATGCAGGTTCGAACCCTGGTCTGGGAAGATCCCACATGCCGCAGAGCAACTAAGCCCGTGGGCCACAGCTACTGAGCCTGTGCTCTAGCGCCCGCGAGCCACAACTACTGAGCCTGTGCTCCACAACAAGAGAAGCCACTGCAATGAGAAGCCTGCCCACTGCAACTAGAGAAAGCCACGCGTGGCAACCCAAAGTAGCCAAAAATAAATAAATAAATAAATTTAAAAAGAAAAAAAAAGAAAGGGAGAGTTGGGGAGGATGAGGCCTGAGGTGGGTATGCCCAGGTTCTGGGGGCCCTAAAGGCCAGGGTAAGGAGCGGGGATGTCACTCTGGGGTGAGGGATTTGAGCGTGGGAGCAGAGTGATCTGATGGCGGGTTCTGAGTCTCACGTGCCCAGTCTCCAGCACAGCTCCCAGTGAGCTGCTGCATAGATGAATGAAGCCCTCCTATTGTGGACAGAGAACATACACAGGCATCGGGCAGAGAGGGTCCCTTCCCCCCCAGGAGCCCAGTCTTGTCAGGAATGATACTACCACCAGTTACAATGAACACGTATTTTTACTGAGGGAAAAGATGAAAATAAACAACCTGGGAAAACAAAGCCAGCTCACAGTGCAGACAAGCAGACACTGGCTCCTGCGTGGGGCGCCCGGGCTACAGATGCTCCCTCACAGCTGGAACCCTGAGATGCCCCACAGTGAAGACGCCCTGCCCACAGGATTGGGGTTTGCCCTCCACTCCCCCAGCTTATTTGATTAAGAAACTTTGTTGCAGTGTGGCTCACTTGCTTCATTTCATAAAAAAACAATTTCAGAGAAATGAATGGAGGGATCTGTGTAGGAATGTCTCTTTGCAGTGATCAGAAACTTCTCAGCTGCTCTCACTTATCTGACTGCCTAAGGCTAGAAGGCTGAGTCCAGAAGCTCGGGGCCACTAGGGTTAGAGATTCTGATGCTGGTATAGCTGAGCCCTTTGGACTTGGGCCCACGGCTGGGCTGATCGCAGGGGTCTGTGTGTGTTGTGACTTAAGGCCCAGGGTCTGGGTTCAGGTTAGTGTGAGGGAAGCCGTTTCAGCCTAAAGCAAAGGCCCCAGGCCTGGGAGGTATCACTCCTCCTCAACCCATTTTTGTCTGGCTCAAGCTGGTATCAGTATACAGCTCTCAGGGACTTTGATGTAGCTAAATCCATCTTATCCGGCCTTAGCAGCAATCCATCCTGCTGACCCCTTCTTCCTTATTAGAGCCTTCCCTGCCCCACTGGCTGGTGGACAGGGCTGTCCTCATTTCCTTCTTACAGCTTCAGCTGATTGAATGGTTGACGGATTGGGTGACTACTTCACTCCTTCATTCAGACAAGTATCTCTGAACACATACTATGTGCCAGGCCATGTGGTGGGCTCTGGAGAGATACTACTAGACAAAACAAACATGCTTCTGCTCAGTGGGGTTTAGCGGGAGCATCAGTCAAGCAAAGAAATACAAACACATTGCTTGAAATTTCAGTGTGATGTAAGAAGGAAACTAATGGGGCAGTGAGAGTCAGCACGAGGCCTTGCACAGACTGGTGCTCACAAGATGCTTTTGGAGGAGGTGCATTTAAACCGAGACTGAAAAGCTGAGAGGGGCATCCCTGCTGCGAGCTGCTGCTGAGTTTCCTCTTCAGCGGGTGGCCCCCTAGGCTTGGTCTCCAGCTCTCTGCAGTTCTCGCTCCTCACATCGACTTCCATTGCTTCAGTAACTACCTGCAAACAGCCTGATGTCTCCCAACTGCTTTCTTCAGCCAGACCTTTATTGGCTTATTTATACCTACTGCCTTCCCAACATCTCCACCCAGATACCTCCAGATGCCTGAAACTTATGCCCAAACAAAACACAAGATCTCTACCCTACTCCACCCTCCCCCAAGTAAAACAAAATACAATGCAGAGCAAAACCACCTTTTTCCCTGCTTTCATATTGGCGATTGGCCCTACCGTCTATCCACTGTGCGAACGAGACACTTACAGGAGATCCCCACATGCCTACTTCCTCCTTCACCCTGTTACTGATCCTTTAGCAGATCTTGCTGACTTTCTATACTCATCTGCTTTTCCACACCTCAACTGCCACCACCCTAATCCTATAAACAATTTTGCCCACCTAGACTTTTGCAGTAGTTTCCTAGCTGGCCTCCCCCATTCACTCTTTTTTTTTTTTTTTTTTTTTTTTTTTGCAGTGCGGGGGCCTCTCAATGTTGTGGCCTCTCCCGTTGTGGAGCACAGGCTCCGGTCGCACAGGCTCAGCGGCCATGGCTCACGGGCCCAGCTGCTCCGCGGCATGTGGGATCTTCCCAGACCAGGGCACGAACCCGTGTCCCCTGCATCGGCAGGTGGACTCTCAACCACTGCGCCACCAGGGAAGCCCACCCATTCACTCTTGATCCACTGATTCTTTCTCTTCACCACAGAGTAATTGATTCAAAATGCAAATTTGATCATTTCATTCCCCCAACCCCCAACTATTAAAATCATTCAGTGGTTTCTTGTGGGTCTTTGAATAAAGGTCAGACTCTCTAACATGGTCTATAAGATCTTGCACCATCTGACTCCTGCCTACCTCTCCAAGCCTCTATCTCACATCTCTGTGCCCTCCACACAGGATGACCTTTTCTCACGGCCTTGAATACATCTCTCCCTTCTCCCTTGAATGCCGTTTCCTCTTTTATGTACTCAATTCCTACTTATCCTCCGATCTCAGCTCAAATGTTACTTCCTAGAGGAAGCTATCCTGGAAATCCTAAACTGAATCCCTTTGACACACTGTCACGGTACTACGTTCTTGGTGTTATAGCACGTATATAGGTTGATAATTAATCTAAGTGTTTAATATTTGATTAAAGTCTCTCTCTCCAACGAAATTTTGAGTTCTATTGTAAATCGTACTATGCTTTCTCTTCCTTCTCCTCGTTCTTTTCCCATCACTGCCCTGTGCATGAACATTTCCTAAGATATAGTGCCTCTCCCCATTTTGACTCCACACCCTTTCAACCATAGGGATCTCCTTACCTTATAACTTCAAAGCCTTTATCCTCAACCCCAATCTCTCCAGAGATCTAGTTAAGCATCTCCAAGTAGACCTGAGGTTTTGCAACCTTTCGACTGCACCCCATAGCTGGAACATTTCACTTGGCAACTTACAACATATAAACTTCCAACAAATAAGCTTCATGAAACAATACTGTCATTGTTTTTTTCCTATTTGATTTCATTTTAAAAATATTTTATTGTTTCATATAATTTCAAGACCCATTAATGGGCCACAACCTGTAGTTTAAAACACACCATACCAACACACTGTGCCACGTATTTCCACATGGACATTTCTCTACAAGCTCAGACATAATATATCCGTTTCCCGACTCATTCCTCAACCAAGCTTCCTTACGAAGGAACATAATCATTCTCTTAGTCATTCAGGATGAACATGTTAGTCATTTTGGATTCCTCCTTACCCCAAAGTTGCTGAAACCTATTGGTTCTCCCACTGTGATATGTTGCTACTTACTCCACCCTTTCCATTCCTGCCATCTCAGTTCAGATTTTACTATAACTTGGAACACTGCCACAGCCTTTTTTTTTTTTTTTTTT
>NW_020173108.1:6653806-6836715 GCF_003031525.2 Neophocaena asiaeorientalis asiaeorientalis
TTTTTTTTTTTTTTGCAGTGCGCGGGCCTCTCAATGTTGTGGCCTCTCCTGTTGTGGAGCACAGGCTCCGGTCGCACAGGCTCAGCGGCCATGGCTCACGGGCCCAGCTGCTCCGTGGCATGTGGGATCTTCCCAGACCAGGGCACGAACCCGTGTCCCCTGCATCGGCAGGTGGACTCTCAACCACTGCGCCACCAGGGAAGCCCACCCATTCACTCTTGATCCACTGATTCTTTCTCTTCACCACAGAGTAATTGATTCAAAATGCAAATTTGATCATTTCATTCCCCCAACCCCCAACTATTAAAATCATTCAGTGGTTTCTTGTGGGTCTTTGAATAAAGGTCAGACTCTCTAACATGGTCTATAAGATCTTGCACCATCTGACTCCTGCCTACCTCTCCAAGCCTCCATCTCACATCTCTGTGCCCTCCACACAGGATGACGGCCTTGAATACATCTCTCCCTTCTCCCTTGAATGCCGTTTCCTCTTTTATGTACTCAATTCCTACTTATCCTCCGATCTCAGCTCAAATGTTACTTCCTAGAGGAAGCTATCCTGGAAATCCTAAACTGAATCCCTTTGACACACTGTCACGGTACTACGTTCTTGGTGTTATAGCACGTATATAGGTTGATAATTAATCTAAGTGTTTAATATTTGATTAAAGTCTCTCTCTCCAACGAAATTTTGAGTTCTATTGTAAATCGTACTATGCTTTCTCTTCCTTCTCCTCGTTCTTTTCCCATCACTGCCCTGTGCATGAACATTTCCTAAGATATAGTGCCTCTCCCCATTTTGACTCCACACCCTTTCAACCATAGGGATCTCCTTACCTTATAACTTCAAAGCCTTTATCCTCAACCCCAATCTCTCCAGAGATCTAGTTAAGCATCTCCAAGTAGACCTGAGGTTTTGCAACCTTTCGACTGCACCCCATAGCTGGAACATTTCACTTGGCAACTTACAACATATAAACTTCCAACAAATAAGCTTCATGAAACAATACTGTCATTGTTTTTTTCCTATTTGATTTCATTTTAAAAATATTTTATTGTTTCATATAATTTCAAGACCCATTAATGGGCCACAACCTGTAGTTTAAAACACACCATACCAACACACTGTGCCACGTATTTCCACATGGACATTTCTCTACAAGCTCAGACATAATATATCCGTTTCCCGACTCATTCCTCAACCAAGCTTCCTTACGAAGGAACATAATCATTCTCTTAGTCATTCAGGATGAACATGTTAGTCATTTTGGATTCCTCCTTACCCCAAAGTTGCTGAAACCTATTGGTTCTCCCACTGTGATATGTTGCTACTTACTCCACCCTTTCCATTCCTGCCATCTCAGTTCAGATTTTACTATAACTTGGAACACTGCCACAGCCTTTTTTTTTTTTTTTTTTGCAGTACGCGGGCCTCTCACTGTTGTGGCCTCTCCCGTTGCGGAGCACAGGCTCCGGACGCGTAGGCTCAGTGGCCATGGCTTACGGGCCCAGCTGCACTGCAGCATGTGGGATCTTCCCGGACCAGGGCACGAACCCACGTCTGCTGCATCAGCAGATGGACTCTCAACCACTGCGCCACCAGGAAAGCTCTGCCACAGCCTTTTTAACTGGTTCCCTACTTCCAGAATTTTCAAGCAGAAGGTGACATATATTTGAATCATAAGGCAGAAAGGGAATTCAGCTCTTTGGTTCCATTTTGACCAACAAAGAAGTATGTCAAGACCTGAAATGGATGTGCCTTCATCTACTCAATAAGCTCCTTGACTAATTAAATTTTAATTCAGGCTGCCTTATGTTTCTAAAGTTCCTATTACAATCCAGAAACCGAACTCCGGCTTTGTGGTAATGGCAGGCAGACTCACCCATGTCCGCAGTGACCATGGTGGACTGGTTTTCAGGGATGGAGACAGAGGTCTGGTCTTGGTCCACACTGCGAGAGTCCTCATTGACCTCGTGCTGACTCTGGCTGAGTTCTGATCGCAGTTCTGAGTACTCATCCTCCTCCCTGAGGGAAAAAAAAGGAAGTCAGCCTCCACTGACAAGAGATATAAGACAAATCCCTAGAGAATATGTCTTTTAAGGACAAGATAAAGACACTCAGAAAGAAAACAGACAGGTCTCCTCTCCGGGCCACATGCATCAGGATTCCTCTCAGACCAAATAGATGGGCACATCTACGGTCAGCGTTTGAAACTGAAAGTTTGCTTCTGTGTCAACATCCGTACCTATACACCAAACAAGGTTCATCTACCAGCCTACCAGAAACTTTTCCCTTTCAAAGATTTCCTCAAGAAATTAGATTTCTTCACCCCCTCAAATTCCGAGGTGAAAAAGAACTGAGACTACTAGCACTGAGGCCACGGTGGGGAGAAGTATCAAAAGTCTGGTGAATAGGAGTGGCTCAGATCATCACCAGCAGGGTCCCACTGGTGGGTTTCCTTCTGGGAAGAGGAAGGAGTATTGAGGCTGCAGCGACTAGAAAACCAGCACCTCATCTGTACCGATCAAAACCAATGCTCCGAGAAGTATATATGGGTCAGCATGTCTGAGAAATATCACACTTAGTTTCTCTAAAGGAAGTAAATGGAGTTAGGGGATAGGAAAGGAGGATGGGGTGAGGAGGAGAACGGAATCAGTGAGTGAGAGAATACCACACAATGGTCTATTTCCTCCAATTTGCATTTGCTGGCAGGAAGACAACATTGAAATGCAGCCGTGTCTCATCTGCACAAGCACACCCCACCGCCTTCTCAGCCTCTCATGGAGCCCTCACAACCTCTGGTCTCTGAATTAGCTATGGGCAAGCTAAGAAAACTCAAAATTGTAATATCTATTTCAAAGCACCCGCAGACCTTCTCCCCACACCACCACAAACACCACACACACGCTGGAGACAGAAATGGACAGAGCAAAAATTAGCCCTCTTTGAAGCATTTATTTTGCAAGTAAGCCAGAAAAGAAAACTGTCAAGGGATTTAACTCTGAGGTTGGAAAGTCCACAGGTGTACCTGCTCAGCCCCAGGGGGAGGCTGTCTGTGAAGAAAGGAAGGAAGAGAAGAGATTCTCTCAACCTGGCATTCACTTCAAGTTGCTGACAACCGGGCGTGGGGTGGGCAGAATGTCCACAGTTTTGGGTGGACCAAGACGGTGAGTGGTATTCATTGGAAACTGGGGAAGAGGCAACTGCCGTTTGAAGCTGGGGAGACACATCTATATTAGAGAAACGGGAAGAACTCTCCAGAGTTCTTGGTTCTCTCAAGAAATCAACATCCTTTCAGGGAAGGAATTCAGCTGAGCCCCTGCTTTATAAAGTATTTCTAATAAGAGCCACACAGAAATCTGGGAAGACTTTAAACAGGTATAAAACCCCCAGACAGTCAAAATATGAATCAGAATGGGAGTGGTGAAGGCAAAAAATATAGGTTAACGTTCTATGAATAAGTTAAATTATTAGACATCTGCAAAGTCAACAATAATTAGGTTTAGGAAAGAAAACAATTAAAAAGTATTCTTAAGAGTCACCTTTTTGGTCTAGAGGGTAATTGTGCCCTGATACATCAGCTCTCCTTTCAATCAGCAGTTAAAACCCTGATTTTAGTCAAGGGGAGATTTTGTGTATGATGAATAAATTCTTTGTTGCATGGCCAATGTAATCAGCTTCAGCTTGGCTGAGGCTGTTTTCCAGCCAAAAAAGCCAGATAAATGCTGCCGCTGTATCTCTGGTATAAATGGCATTTGAAAAGTCTTTCATAGCCGCCTTCAACCCTCTTGGCTTGGCAGGTCCCAAAACACACAGTGCCTGCCAAATCTCCTGCTTTGTAAAAATTACTTTATTAGGATGGATTTTATAAAGGAGTGAATAGGGGAGGGGTGGGAGAAGGAAGCTGTTGAGGGAAACATTCCTTACTGAGGTCAGAGCACAGACTGAAGAATGATACCACACTAGAAATGTCACCTTAGGCAGAAGGCTTTCAGTGTCATGAAAGGCAAACTAAGGATCCTCATTCAAGGTATTGGATTGAGCACCAAAACAAGGATAGGATGGCAAAAACCAAACAGATGCTGTCTTCTGGGAGTCAAATATGTTCAGAACAAATTCTAACCTAAGAAGGATGCTCTGGGCGGACACAGGAGGAGCATCTGGGGCTGCAGGTGTGCAGTGACCAGGGAAGACTTCCTGGATGAAGCAGCACTGAAGATGAGTCTAAAGGCAAGCAGGTTTTAGATAGGTCACGAGGGTGCAAGGGCACACGCAGAGACTCAGAGGGGCCCGTGAACGTGAACATGGACATGTGGAGCTTGGGATAGAGGTTCGGGATAGCTGAAACCAAAATGGGGTGCAGGATGGAACCATGAGGCGGGAGGAGCACTCAGGCCACTTGCTGAGTGGGCAATTTTGATCAGAAGGAGAACTGATTGTATTGAAGGAAGCAAATAATCAGGGTTAGATGGCAGAAATAAAGGGAAAAAAATGTGTGAAATCGAGGAATTCAGAGGAAGGAGTAAGTACTGCTGAGAACTTTCATGGAAACAGATAAAATAAGCAGCAGGGACGTGCAGATGGTCTGTGTTTTTGACCTCACAGGGAGAGGCTGAGGTGAGCACATACCACCCATGGTTCAGGTTCCCCCTTATGGTAACCATAATAAAGGTTACAGTGCAAAACAACACAAGCAAACAACGTAAACAGTAGTCAGAGGTAGAAAGCAACCTTGTGAGAAGATCGCGTGCATTTCTGTGTCCCAAAAATGAGGCATTAAAAGGTTAAACTGGGGCTTCCCTGGTGGCACAGTGGTTGAGAGTCCGCCTGCCGATGCAGGGGGCGCAGGTTCGTGCCCCGGTCCAGGAGGATCCCGCAAAGGTTAAACTGAACCTAACATGAGAAAATTTGTGCAACCCTGTTTCTCCAGCAGACTTGGTAAAAAATCTTGGAGTTGCGTATCTTCGTCATCTCCTGAACATCCTTATCGGCATCGTTCCTGAAAGGAGATTGGAATCTGGGACTGGAAAGTGACAAAAGCCAATGGTCTCCGGGCCCTTTGTAAGTCGACAGTCAATCTGGGACTGCAGCATTTGCAGAAGGCTGATGCTGGGGGTTCTCTCTCTCCTGTTTTATTCAGAAGCATTGGTCCATCCAGAGAAATGGAACAAGAAGTCAGAAACACCCTGCTGATCCATGGCAGTTTTACAAAGGCAAGAATTCGAGATGTGTTTTTAAGGCTGCTCTGCGCAGCAGGGCGTCACCTAGCTGGGCAGGGTGTCTAGCAAATGACACAGCACCTGCATCTCAAAGTGACTTTATTGTTTGCTTCCTTCCATGGTGTATATGGTAACTCTTGGTAAGTGACATCTTATTTCTTTGGGGAAAAAAATGCCTCCCCCAAGAACACTAACTGCTAATGCCGGTGATGAAAAGGAAGAAAATATGAAAAGGTCCAAGAAGTGATCAATTTAAGTCAAAAAAAACAGAAGCTCTGATAAAGTGATAAATGTTGCTAATTGTAAGCTACTGTGGCAGTTTCCTAATTATGGAATTACAAAGTTCTCAGGTGTTTTTCTTGGGAATTGGATCATCTCACAGGATTCTAAATGTACATTATTTCATTTACTTCAAAGCATCTGTGAAGTGCTTCCACGTTGCTTAGTTTCAAGTTGCAATGATTAATGCTCGCTACTAGCTTAACAACAAAAAACCCAAAAACTCTCCTAAGGGGGCAGGGATTAGATTGTACACACAGCTACGTAACTAGCAGAGGCAGACAAGTCACAGACTGGCAGACTGGAAGGGATCTTGGTGATCACCTAAGACAGGATCAATACCTTTGTTTTACAGATAAGACCACTGAAGCTTCCAGAGGCTAAGCGACTTACCTAAGACTATACAACCAGTTAGCAGCACAGCCTAATTCCTAAATCTAGTTACCAACAAAACAATAATATGATGGCCTAAAGAAAAGATTTCTTTTTTTTTTTTTAAAGATTCTTTCTCATTATTAGCTAGGGGTGAAATGATCTAATTAGAAAAGGAAAAAGTCAATGAAAGTATAATTCTTATCATGCTTTCCAGACCTTGAGCTGAAGTATTATGGAATCAGCAGCAGTTGATAAAAATATTAACTTCAGTAGCAGTCTCTATACCTGTTTTATTTTGGGGGTGCACATTCATACCTTGTCACTGGATTGGAGTGACTGATGAACAAGACCCAGAAGAACATCTGCCTACCTTGGTAACTGTCAGTCAACTATGTCCAGCTAGCCCAGTCTACCTGAGTGTGTGGTCTGTCTTCTGAAACACATTCTGTCTCTCTTGCAATTAAAGGCCGACTTGCCCTGAAACGGTCATCATTCTTTTAAAGAACAAAGATTTTTTTTTTTTTTTTTTTTTTGCTGTACACGGGTCTCTCACTGTTGTGGCCTCTCCCGTTGCAGAGCACAGGCTCTGGATGTACAGGCTCCGTGGCCATGGCTCATGGGCCCAGCCGCTCCGTGGCATGTGGGATCCTCCCGGACCGGGGTATGAACCCGCATCTCCTGCATCAGCAGGTGGACTCTCAAACACTGCGCCACCAGGGAAGCCCTGCCATCTCTTTTTATAAGGACACTCACTAATCCTATCATGTGGTCCCCATCCTCATGACCTCGACTAAACCAAATGACCTCCCAAAGGGCCCCATCTCCAAACACTGTCATATCGAGGAGTTCACCATGTGAACTGGAGGTGGGGGGCACAATTCAGTACAGAGCAGAGGGAGCTTTGGCAAACTGTTGGGGTCAGAAGCCAGGCAGCTGTGGGCTAACAAGCAAATGGGAAATGAAGTAGAAATCATGAACTACTCATGAGAGTTGGCAGTGAAAGGTTGATGTTATGAGAGCAGCTTTTGGGAAAAGAAAATAATCTCCTTGGGAAACAAAAGATCTCATGTTTAATTTGCTTAGACATCTTTTTTCCTCCCCCAGATCCAAAGTGAGCTACTGACGTATTTTTCCATTTTACCCATCCCATTATATAATCCCCCCAAGTCAGATGAGCATTAAAAAAAAAGCCACAACAAACAGTTAAGTGAAAAAGCACATATTACAAAACAGTGTGCGCTATATGATCCAATTTGTTTAAAATATTCATCAATAAAAAATTTTAGAAGGCCATAAATCCAAACTGTTCAGTGTTTATTCCAAGCAGGTGAGATTTAGGACACATTAGGCAGGGTTCAGTTAGGAAAACAAACTCTTCTGGGTGTTTCAAGTAGGATTTAATTTAGGTAGTTTCGTGCTTACAAAACCATCGGAAGGAAGGACTAGAGAAGAGAAGGATGGGTGGAGCCCAACTGGGGCCGTCAGATTTGCCATCAGAGCTGTGGTCCCCTCCAGGATGAGGAAATTGTTGCTGCCTTCACACCTGCCCACAGCTCCAGGGTCAGGCCAGTCAATGCAGGACCGCATGTTCACCAAAGCCTGTATGTCAGCTGCCACCATTATGGCCTGAGGGATGATGGCTCCCACCTCCTTTCAGCCTTCCAGGTCCAGGTGAATGCATCTCACTGGCAGAACCAAAACTGTATCCCAGAGCCCAGCTGTTAAGGGAGTTTGGGAAGTAGTCCCCAGGGTCAATCTTCTTTGATTTGGGGGAGAGTAGAGAGAAGGGGTGGGAATGGTACCAGGTGCCAGACAACATCCTTCATGCTGTCTACAGTACTGTCTACAACATCCATCCATACTACTGTCTTTGGCTACTTGACAACCATACACATCCTCTCACACGTACTTAAATTTCCAAATTGCAATAGCAATGACATCAAGCTTCTGTAACTATCCCTCCTTCAAATGTAAATGTACTCACCTTCTCATCAAAATGGGAGACCCAAAGTCCCACCGGTAATTATATCCATTGTTAGGTGAGCCTTCCTCTTCTAGTTTAATGACAAATTCACCTAGGTATCACGTACCCTAACTATTAAATGCTAAGCTTCACCGATACCAACTCACCTTATATAAGAGGAGAAAGTAAGAGAATAAAAAGGAAATGGCATATATACATAAAAAAGCAAGAAATTATGCAGTCTAGTCATCCTGGAGACCCCGTGATCAATTAGCCATTATCAAAAATCTCTACAGGTCGAATCATTTTGATTCCTACTGCAGCCCTGTGGACCAGTACAAGAGACAAGCCCACACTGACTCCAGCAGTGAAGTGGCATCAAAGACCCCATTTTAATGACGTCAGCTCCCACCCAACATTCCCGACTCCCACGGCCTCCAGACGCCTATGTTATACTAGGGGAGTTCTGGCAGTTCAACATTATTTAATGTAATCCTCCAATGACTCTAGTTTTCATTTAATCAAACTGCTGGAGCTAACACACTACATCCAGAATGTCCGACAGAAACAGCTGTATCAATAAATTCATCATCAGTCTAACACTATATTCCTCCCTCCCTGGTCTAGAACACTTAGGCCCTAATCCTATACATATTCTTCTCAAGTTTCTGTGAATATAAATGAATAAAATCTTATAAATCTCTTACATATTTTAACTGTATCTTCCAAGGTTGGATTTTCTACTTATTCCCCTGGGGCATGATTGAATTTGGCTACTTTTAGGCCTAAAGATAAAGAGGAATGGAGTAGCCCGTGAGGTATGAATGTATCTGGTACCCTCTACCTGGGATCAGATTGCTACAGTCTCCAAGCAAGGTAGGACTAACTTTATCAGACTGGGAGTGGGACTGCTTCTGCAGGAGGGGAAATTCAGTGGCATTTGCAGGCTCTAGGCATTTTGATTCATTTGAATCTATCCAAATGTGTCCATTTAAATTCTCACCACTTCATCTTTTCCTATCAGTGCTTAACCTTTAACCTAAGAGATCTGATGTGGCTTTGAATTCAACTTATGTTGGAATTCAGCAACCTGCAGTGGCTGATTCTTGACTACAGTAGCCCTGTGGCTATAAAAGATGGGAGAGTCTTCCAGGGCAGTCACAGAAGGTCCCTGGTTCTCTGATTGTGACCTGAGAAAAAAAATTTAAACTATGAGACTGTCATATCTTTTTCTTATGTAATTCAGTATGGCTTAAATGTGGATATATCATAAACCATTTCCTTATTGATGATTTTTCAGCTTTTCCAATAAATTCTTAATTCAGGCCCGGATTGAAGTGACAAGAAAGTCTATAAGGTGCCAGGAATGTACCTGATTAGCATGACAATTCTCTATAGCCTGGATATGCCAGGGCAGTTAGAGTTCGTCCAAGGCATCTGGCTCCTCCTGCACTGGGTCTGTTATCGCATCTCAGGACCTGAGAGCAAACCAATTTCCTGGAGTGATGGAGGCTGGGAGATACCTTGGCTACTAGAGCTCAGAGGACAAGAAGAGCCTTGCCTTACTGGCTCACATGTCTGCTAGTCTTCCAGCCTTGCAGGGAGTCCCCACTTCGAGGAGGGGCTAGCGCATTTATATAATGAAAACTGGCAGAATTTAATGTGATATCTGTACAGATGCAATCTTCCTTTAAATAAAAGGCACCGATAAATGTTTATGCTCAAGAAGCTCACTGTAGACAAAGTGAGAGAGTGGCATGGACATACACACACTACCAAACGTAAAATAGATAGCTAGTGGGAAGCAGCCGCATAGCACAAGGAGATCAGCTCGGTGCTTTGTGACCACCTAGAGGGGTGGGACAGGGAGGGTGGGAGGGAGGGAGACGCAAGAGGGAAGAGATATGGGGACATATGTATATGTATAACTGATTCACTTTGTTATAAAGCAGAAACTAACACACCATTGTAAAGCAATTATACTCCAATAAAGATGTTAAAAAAAAAAAAGAAGCTCACTGTATTTTAACATGAAGGAGTTTGGCCATTATATTCAATTTAAACATCCTGAAATTGAGCTTTCTAGGTGATGCGTGATGCATTTTTTTCACAACTCACTGAGTCCATTTGCCTTCACCTTCTCAAGTGTTTAAAAGTGCAGCATGTTTTAATGGAAATTACAAATTTCCCAGTGTACTCTGTCAGCCTCCGT
Organism: Neophocaena asiaeorientalis asiaeorientalis; assembly: GCF_003031525.2. Taxonomy (NCBI): domain Eukaryota; kingdom Metazoa; phylum Chordata; class Mammalia; order Artiodactyla; family Phocoenidae; genus Neophocaena; species Neophocaena asiaeorientalis. The sequence goes on from NW_020173108.1 coordinate 6,663,856, forward strand.
AAAGTCTGCTATAATCATTTCTTTGGGCTGAAAATTCTTCTCTGCTCTTCTAACCTACAATCACTCTGAAGACCAGTATACAATTTAAAAGGCTTGAGGTTCTAAATTGGAATGAGACGTATTCTGTGCCTCCAATTCAGTGCAAATTTTTCCACAACTTTGCCCTGAAACAGAGGCCCACCAGTACTCTCATCAAGTAGCCCCATCATCACTGTAACTCTTAGAGTTGGAACAAAATGCATCCAAAGTTTCTTCTAACCCAGGACTTCTAGAGGGAGAGTTTGAAGAAGCTGCCTCTAAAACTGTTTTAACTGAGGCCTATACAAACAGGCAGAGTACAAAGCACTCTTTCTCCATAAAAGTTGATGCTAACCATTTGTTTTCCTGAGGGCTACTCCCTCAGCATGGGCAGGAAGATAAAAGTTCTCTTCCTTGGCTCAGTAAGTCACTTAAGGCAAACCCCTCTTGTGGACAGCCGGGCAGACACACCAACTAAGTGCTGTGTGCAGGAGACTTAGGGGCCAGCTGATTGATGAGCAAGGAAGGAAGAATCCCCAACAATCACTTTTATGGAAAGAAAACTGAGTAAAGGCAGAGATACTGCGGGTTCTAACTCCATCTCTATCTGTCCTCTCTTAAGGGTAACTTCAAAGTAGTCACTTAACATTTTTAAGCCCCAGCTTTTCCACCAATAACGTGATAGATCAAATCTCGCTCCTCCCCAACTGCCCGCCTTAGGAGTTTGTACGAGGCTATGTCAATGTTGGTGAGTCAACTTCAAGTGAGCTCAAAATTTTTTTAGATTATCTAGAAGCATATGTGATGTTTAGTTAAAAGCCACGTTCATAAATCTCTCAAAATCCCCAAGGGATGCACTGAGTTTGTATATTTAGAACAGGCCTGGTGAATAAAAGGGCTGGTAGGGGGCTTCCCTGGTGGCGCAGTGGTTGAGAGTCCGCCTGCCGATGCAGGGGACGTGGGTTCGTGCCCCGGTCCGGGAAGATCCCACATGCTGTGGAGCGGCTGGGCCCGTGAGCCATGAGATGCTGGTCTCTAAGACAGAAGAGGCTCCATTTACAACCTGCTGATAAAGCATCTCACTCAGCCTCCCCTCATCAGTCAACTGAGGATTACAACTCCCACCCTGTCTACCTTTCACGGTTACCACGAGGATCAAGGTCAGAAGAGAATAATGGACAGGAAAGCACATGGTTAACAAAGTAAAGAGATAATACTTATCAACTGTAAAAATATTAGTTCCAAGTAAAACATTGTTATAATTCATAGGGGTGACTTCAAATCCGAAACCCAGGTTATCACCCGGACGGGCAGAGAGAGAGCCTTGACTTGGAGCTGACTACCTGATGGTGGTGCCTTGCAAACGGTCTATCTTCTTATTGAGCTCAGCAATGATGCTGTGGAGTTCGGTGATGCGTTCCTCGTATCGAAGCGTCGTTCGCTCCTGGACGTCCTCATGCTCTCTCATGAGGTGGGACTGCTCGCACTGGGATCGAGAGAACAAGACACAAGTGCCAATGAGTTGACACACCTACAGGTGAGTGATTCTAAGTTTTATGGCCTCAAACCATCCCAACCTCAATGTTGAGTATGCCCCAAATAAACATACACCTGCGCATTGGCCATGAATCCCAGAAGACACAATAGCTGAACTTTACAAAGCCCCTGGTGCACATCTGAGTCTCTTTACCTTTCTAGCTCTCATTTGCTCTTTGGGGAAAGGTCCCTCTGCCATTGCACACTATCCACACCTCCTGTTTTTCCTCAGCCACAGAGTGGGCAGATACCTTTGTTTTGGAATCTGAATCTTGAGTGAATGGATCTAAAGTTGCATGCTGTCACTTCACTTGACTGAGGGTCCTGATGAGACTGCCCTCCAGTTCCTGCTTACCTCTATCCCCAGAGCTTTCTTCCCAAGTTCTTTTTATGGCTGCTCATTTTTTCCTTTTTACCAATTCATTCCTTTTTTGCTGAAGTTTGCTAGGGTATGTTTCAGCCACTTTTCAAGCAAATAATCCTAAATTGTATGACACCATTTCTTATCTGGCTGGTTATCTGCACACATAATGTTTTCCAATATCCTTTCCTACTAGACTATAAACTCCGGGAAGGCAGGGGCTAGGTGTTTTCATGACTTAGCCCTAGCACCTGGCACACAGCCTGGTTCGCTGCGGGTGACCTAGGCGTGCGATGGGACGAATAAATTGCTGCGTTTCAAGAAGCCGAGGAGCTTCCCTTGCTCAGCATTTGAAGGATTAAGAAGCAGCAGATGCTATAAAAACATTTTTGCACCTTGAGTTTAAATCCTAAGGAACCTGTTCATCTTCACTTCTCTCCCTCCTCCTCAACCCCCAACCAGTCATTGTACATTTAATCTCATTTACATAATAATAAAACACTAGTCAGCGACAGAACAAGGAGTCAAGCTTCTGCCCCTGTCTACTGCGTTCAGTCCTGATTAATTTCCTGTCCAGCGGAGGAATTTTAACTTCATTTTCGGCAAGGTTTTCCTAACGCCAAGAGCCACACGTACTTGCCAGCTTTGCACTTTCAGGGCTGGGGGCAGGCGGGCGAGGTAAGGCTTCTCACCCACCACGTCCAATGTCCTCCCCGTTCCTAAATCTGCCAGGCTTCCAATGGTGTAACCCAGAAGCTACTGGGCAGGGACACAAAGCCTTCAAAACAGACTGCTACCTGAAACAGAAGTACTCAGCAAAGTATGATAAATACGTTGGTATAAATCACGGCAGGGACCATACCTATGAACAACAGCTTGATCACTATGAATGTAGTAACTTCCTGGGTGCTGCTCAGAGCTCCAGAAATAAGGCTGGAGAGGAACCTGTACCACAGACCTTTGTGAGATGGTGACTTTCAGAGAAACAGCGATGTGAACTTCTGTTCTTAGTGACAACCCAAAACATCAAATAACCTCCACTCAAGGTCCAACACACAGGAAGTAAATGGAACCAGAGGCCAGGAGGAAGGACAAGTGAAAGTCCCATCTACGTGGAAGCTTTCCTAACCAGAGCAAAACCCTGACAGGCCACAAATACTCTTCCCACGAAGTTATGCCTTTTCACCTGTGATCCATCACACTTTAAGAGGAACAACAGAAGTCCACAAAATGACAGTGTCTCACAGATAGTACCTGTCAGTAAATGAAAAAGCTTCTTATTTCTCTCCATGAGCAGAATACTGCTTCTCTCCATCCCCGCAGAATATCTATGAGCTTCTATCCCTGGTCTTTTTTCCCATCTTCCAGTTGTGTATGTGAGTGTGTGTGCACGCATGCACCTGCATGTGTGTAGTATGTGTATGTGCGTACGTAGCTGACGCTCTCACGAAGGTCACCAGTTCCTGATCTTACAATAGTTATGAGATGATGCCCAGTCTGACCTCGATCTTGTGGATGCCATGACTCGTACTACTTTGTCATCTTGCTGGTTCCTGCTCTGGGGTTTCCCATATTCAGTTCTCTAGGGCTATAAACTGCTGTGAAACGCTTCCCCTTACAAACTCCACGAGCTCTCACTCTCCCTGAAATTCCCCACTTATTCCTCCTCCTTCAGTCTTTACAGGTCAACAGGCCGCCACCACCACCAAGGCAGACAAGAAACTGCAAAATCCACTTAAAAATGAAGATGCGTAAGTGTTTATTCAAGAGAAAGGCACAGGATCAACTGATAAACACCAAGCCCACTCTAGGTGTCCCTGCTGGCTGTTAGGAGCTATCTGAGAGGTGAGCTCCTGTGGGGCTGCCTGGCTTGCAGGGAGATCAGATGGTTGGTACCCAGATAACAAGAGCATGAGAGCTGGTGTCGTACCATCTTCCCCCTGCCTCTAACTGGAAAGTCCGCCTGGAGGGCATGAGTATGAACAAGACTCAACAGGAAGCCCGATAATTCAGACAGACAGAACAGCACTTGCAGCTGAAAGGATAAAAAAGATTCATAATGTCTATTTGGAACTTAGGAGTTCACCTGGGAGTAACAACAAGAACGTCTTAGAGGAAAAAACTTCTCAGCTGAAGGCAAAGGTTACATTCCTATATTTTTCCATATGTATGTTTTTTCACAATGGTGGAAAGCCTCTATAATTTAATACTTCCTCTAAAATAATAGATATATCTTGATTTCCTAAACTATGATATGGTGCTAGGTGCCATAGGGAGGGTCACTATGACACCTACCTTGAAGGGAAATGCGGTCGCAGCTTCCAAGCAGACTTCTCTGCTGGTGCATGAGAAACATGGACAGAATTGGAGGGGTTGGGGGGGAAGAAGAGACGATAGAGTGGTGCCCTGGAGATTCTTTTCCCAGTGAAAAGAGAATACTGGAAAATAATTATCGAAACTCCTAGCCTCCAGATCAATGAATGACTGAGAAGACATAGCTCATAGCTGATTTGACGTTACAAACCCAAATCCCCTTGAGGTATCTCATTAAACACGCTTCACCCATTCCATGCACACTCATCGCGCCCAGCCGAAGCTGAGCGGAAGCCTTGCTCTCCAAGCTGAATGAAGAAATCCCTTGAGCTTTTCCAAGCTGTGGTGCTGGGAGAAGTGCGTCAATTCCCACAAGGGCAACAGTGCAGGAAGAAACAAGCCGTCACCTGCAGGAGCCTAAAGAACTCAAAAAAACACTCTTGTTAAACAGCTCCCATTAAACTGCACAAGACCAAGCCCAGGAATGGGGCACATCCGTGTGTTAAAAGTGGCAGATGAGTGGGGAGCACCCAGGACAGACAAAGCCATATCCTGTGAGCAATCAGTGCCTTCCTGCCCTGGCGGCCTCCCACACAAGGAGGACTGGCCTGTTAAAATGAGGCCCAGTTCAAGTATCACACTGCCCATGCCTCTCACTAACCTGAGTTTCCGAGAGCGTTTTTTAACCCAGGAGGCTATGTGATTTCCGGTATTCTGTTTCACAAGGACACAGGCTAGGTCAAGCTGTATACTGCACCTCCATATGAGAGTCACTTATGGGCAGGTATTCCAGTAAAGCCTCATTTAAGAAGGTAATATAACAATGACAACCAAACAGGAAAAGGAGTATTACTCCTGTTACCACTTAACTTTTGCACAAATTTTTCAATTTTAAGTTACAACTTTAAGTACATTATAGAAAATTTTAAAGAATGATAAAAAGACATCCACTTTTTCATAATCCATTAACAAGATCCTTTTTCAAATGGTGTTCATTTTTCTCCAGCATTTTCTTATGTATGTGGGGCACCGCCAGGACCACCATAAGGGATGCACATCTCATAAACATGAGCACCCTGGTGGCAGCCTGCAGGGGCGTTTACCAAGACTCTGGTTCACCTCCATCCATGCACGCGGAGGAATATTCCTCCTCCCCCATGAAGCTGAATAAGGCCATGTGACTTGCTTGTCCAGCAAGATATGAGTGAATATACACCATTTTTGCCTAGAAGCCTTTAAGTGCTTCTGCAGGCTTTCCCATATTCTCTTCCCCTGGGCAACACTCCAAATGGTAGAGGCTATCAGCTTGGGAGGCTGGGTGAGGACAATGCAGCAGAGTTTCCTACCAGTTCCAGTGAGCTCCCAGCAAGAAGCCAAAAAATAAACCTTTGATAATTTAAGCCACTGAACATTTGGGGTTATTTGTTATCATTGCATATCCTGATGATACAACCACTTTATAGATGAAAACAGAGCAAATGCACAGGGACTATTTATTAAAACCCAGATAGCGAACAGAATGCTCTGCAAAGCCCTCAGAGTCCTGCGTATGCCATCAAGGGGCTGAGGCCGTTGTAGCCACAGCCTTCTCGCCTCTACTCCCTTCCAGCTCCCCGAGCTGGGGGCTTAACTCCTCCTTACCATTTACCTAAAGACCTCAAGTGGCAGCAGAGTGATCCCCCTTTGGTCTCTTACCCTGAACCACCTCTGGTGAACTCCAGGAAACATGAACGTTATGCCTTACAATAGCAGAGGAGAGTTAGGAAACCCCAATAGCTCTCTCCTCAACCCCCTGGGAGCACCGAAATAGAAAAGTAGACATAAGGGGGTACAAAGCAGGGAATTCTAAGTCCCTCCAGCTCCCATCAAGCCAGCTTTAGCTACCAAAGTCAATTACTCAGCAACAACTTTCTGAACAGAAAGCAGTGGCGGTTTCTTCTAGCAAAACTTGCAGATGAGGGATTACTTTCGCCTCCTTACTGTATAGAAACAGCTCACGTAATTTCAGCTGAGCAAAATAAGAAATGGTCTTAAGCAACATGCTACTGCTTTTTTTTCCTTCTATTATTACAGAGAATTTTACCCAGGGTCCTCCAACCTATACTGCATTTTTGACTGATCCTACAGTACAGCAAAGCCAGAAAGCCTGGGCTTGTAGCATCTTGCCTGCCATGAATTTCTGGAGGTCACTATCATTAGGAAGCTGGATTTCTCCTGCAACTACAGACTTTCGGTTTGAAAGGCAAAGAAAAAAAAAAAAAGATCGGGATTAGATAGGATGGAATTTTGCTTTTCCTGAATTTCATCTGGAGCTTAATACATACCCTGAGCCTTTTCTCTAGGTTTCCACTCTCCTATCATGATGATGAAGCAAATTTAAAATCTATATAAATACTTGTCTCAAGCCACATAAAGGAGTGAAACTGCCTATATGCAAAAATGTTCAATAAAAGCAAGCAATATCATCATTACAACCACTAAGAATAAAACCCTTTAGGCTCATCTCTGCAACTGGTGCAATCCAGGGATAAAGCTGTGAGTCAGCCTTGAGACAGACTGGCCTGAGAACTTGAGCCCTTGTTGGAAAAACCCTGTGTAATGCGGTGATGCTAAGAAGCTTTATGGCTTTGTTAATGTTCTTCACTGGGTTTTATCTTATTCCACAGAGGCCACTGATCTTTAATCATCACATTAGTCTCAGCTGTCAAACCTAAGGGTATTATAAACTCCATTCTTGAAAAATGCAATGCCATCATTCATTCGTTAACCCTCTCAACCATCGTGGGAAGAGGGTCGGCACCACTCCCTTTTAAAATACGCTAAGAAGTTACGCTACTTTCTCAGGGTCACACGGGATGGATCACAAGTAATACCACCCAGGATATTTCTACCCTCATTCGAAGTCCTTGCCCAGGTTCTCCTGAGGGGTAGGGTGGGGAACCAAGCCAACTAAACAGAGAGGCTCAGCACAAATGGAACCGCCATTGACAAAACAGAACAGCTAGAGCACTGCACCGAAGAGTATAAACAAATAAGGAAGGAATTGGGGGGAGGGAGATCCTGGCAAAGAGAAGGCATCCATACTACCTCTGTAAGTATCTCATACAAGAGAAAGATTAAAGAAAACACTCTCTCCGTTACATTTAATGAAAACTATATTTGTCTTCTTCCTAAAAGTCAAGCCGTAGAAAATTCAGAACACTTGCTCTCTAAAGAGAGAGAGCTTAGAAATAGAAGGTGTACGGTATCACTACTGACCAATTTCAAAGGGGCTCAGAAGCTTGTTCTGATATATCTCCTTCTGTAGTACTTTTAAAAAATGCAGTTACCGAAAATAATTGTTGGTATTAAACGCAAAATAAAAATATGCTGAAAGCATCAAATCAGTACCGTATATAACCTTCGCCACTTTCCCACCAGGTTGTTCCCCCAGAAGGTGTTTAGTGTTGGTGCAAATCGCATGCGCGGGTCTGAGCATCTGTTTGATTTGGGAGGGTAGATACTTAAACCAAATTAACCTGTGCCCTATTCCCCACCCTCTGAGATCCCCAGGGCAGCCCGGGCAGCTTAAAAAACAATACGGGACTAGTACAGCTATGGATTCCCACGAAACCTAGATTCATACCCTGACTTTAGGTGCTTTCTAGCTCCATCATCTCAGGCAAGATATTCAAATTCCCTAAACCTCACAATTTCTTCATTTGTAGATGGGAATGTTAAGGTTTTCTCATCACAGGTCATTATGAGAACTCAGTGAGATAAAGCATGCAGAATGCTTGCTATACTGCCTGGCACAAAACAGAGCTAAAGAAGTGTGGCGATCATCACTGTTGTAGGCTAATAGTGGCACTCTTCATCAGATCCCCCAGGAAGCTGTGATGGACAGACTCCAAGTTGACCACATGATCCCTGTGTCTCCTTGGTGTGATTACCATCTCACTGAATCTGGGTGGGACGTGTGACTGCCTTTAACTAACACAATGTGGCAAAGGTGATGGGATGTCTCTCCCATAATTGCATTACATTATATAAGACTCTCTTGCTAGAAGATTTATTCTAGAATCTTTCTCTCCATTGCTGGCTTTGAGGAAGCAAGCTGCCATGAATTCTACAACCACAGAGAAATTCTGCTAATGATGTGAGTGAGCCTGGAGGTGAACTCTTTCCCTGTTGAGTGTCCACGAGCGTGCAGCTCTGCCCACACCTTGACGGCAAACTTGCAGAGGACCTAGTTAAGCCATGCCTGGGATCCTGATGCACAGGAGATAATAAATGTGTAAGATAATAAATGTGTGTTGTTTTAAGCCAGTAAGTTTGGGGCAATTTGTTACGCAGCAGTAGGATACAAATACAGAAGCACTCTGCCTTCCCTATCACATTGGTATTGGGGGTCCTTTACTTAGCTCTTCCCTTCCCATCACTATTAAAACTCCGACTTTTGCCCATGTATAATGAGCCTTATTTTATTCAACTAGTTCTAGTAACACCATTAAATAATTACTCAACAGATTATGAAGCTCTCTTTGATTATTTCTGATGAACAAAAGCACCATTTATATTTTACATCTTAATCATAGCTCTGTAATATTTAGAGAGCTGGTAAAACTTACTAAAGCCACAGACTATACATTTATACACAAACTTGCTCTTCCACCATCTGGTAAAGCCTCAAACACGAATCACTTACCAAGGCATGTAACAGAGAAAGCACGGCACAGACACTTCCTTGCATAAATCTCATCTTTATAAAAGGTATAAGCCTGGCAAGACTAACCTTTTTTTTTTCATGTTCTTTCCTGGGTCCCAGTATCTGAACTGGGAAGACATTTCCAGTGAAAGGAAGAGTAATTTTTAAGTATATTTACTGTAAGTATACAAGCAAGAGAGTCAACTAATGGTACTGTGATGTAACCATCAGGGGTAAAACCAGCCAACAAAACTATTACATGAGATTATCTTGACCATAAGTTAAGTCAAAAGGGAGCTGAATCAATCCCTGACATAGCAGACAAAAAGTCTCCCATTCTCCTCTTATCATCCTCTGCACAAGCTGCTCTGTGTTTGAGACTTAAATTTTAACAAAAACCTTCCTGGTCAGCTTTTAAAATCCAAGACTGGGGTACATGCCAGCTTCCAGTTAAAAGCACTCACAATTTCTTTTTCCTAAAAGAAACATTCTCACCAATCAGGACTATTAACAATGGCTGGCTTTACACCAGCTTAACACCATTCTATTTTTTCTTTAATGAAAAAATAACTACTTTCTCAAAAAACAAAAAACACCTTAAGAAACAACAAAGCATTTAAAAAAGTTTTAATTCACCAGAGTCCAGTATAAATATTATAATGCTGCCTTTCCAGTTTTATCTATCACATTTTTGTTACTTTTATGATCAGAAGGAAAATGTAAAGTTTTCATCCAAGTAAAAATTGAAAATTTCTGTCTCTGTAACATCCTGTATGAGGAAAGAACACTGGTAGCCTTGTCTTGGCTCTGGGGCTGGCTGCTCATTTGACCTTGGGTAAGCAAGTTAACCTCTCTGGGTTGCCTGTCAAATGTGGAAGTAGATGATCTCAAGGGTCTTTCCTTTCTACTTGAACAGTCTAAGATTATGAAACATGAGTTTTCAAAACCTGCCATAGGTCATTCTAGACCGATGACCGGGGCAGCCTCGTTCTTTTAATCTCTCTGAATTCCCACACAAATATAGAGAACATACACATCAAAAGCAAATGCTTAGAGATAAGGTATCCTCCTGAACAACAAAACAGAAGCAGGTAGGGACAAACCAACAGCATCCACATGACCTAAACGGTGTCTGTGTGGGCAGAAGCAGAGGGAAGAAACAAGACTGAGGGACCCGACAACTGGAAAACCTCAGAACAGCCAGTAAGTATACACAGGAAAGTGAGGAGTGCCAACTGGGAGGGGTTTTGCCTGAGCCGACAGTGAGTGAGCAAGGGGCCCACAGTAAGATCTGAAGGGGCTAAGGCAGCTAGTCCCTATGAACTTTCAAGACCAGCCCTAGGACTCTCTGCCAGGAGGAGAAACTGCTGGGAGTAGGATCAAAATTGAACAGGATGGGGTAACGCAAGGGAAAGAACAGATCGAGATAGAAGCAGGTGAGGGGAACAGAGCCGGGAAGTATCGGAAAGCAGGTTGCCATATTCGTGAATACAAGGAAGCTCTATGAACTTAAAAAGGCCATGTTCAACTCTGCCTCCTAAAGGTTCAAAGAGACTATTTTTCACATAAAAATGAAAAACAGAACAGTATTGAGGGCAAATCCCACATAAAGTTACAAGAAAGAAGAATGAAAAAAAGGGCAGAATAACATCCCTATAAACCATGAAAGCATGCCACAAAATAGAGAACCCCTCTCCCCACAAAAAGTCCCAAACAGTAGACTACTATTTCAAAATAAGCTAAGACTTTGAAGGGGCTTCCCTGGTGGCACAGTGGTTGAGAGTCTGCCTGCCGATGCAGGGGACACGGGTTCGTGCCCCGGTCTGGGAAGATCCCACATGCCTCAAAGTGGCTGAGCCTGCGCGTCTGGAGCCTGTGCTCCGCAACGGGAGAGGCCACAACAGTGAGAGGCCCATGTACAGCAAAAAAAAAAAAAAAAAAGACTTTGAAAAGATGAAATGACATAAAACATGGAAGAACATAATTCAAAATTAGAAAAACTCAGAAAGAAGGTAACAGAACACACACACACAAAAGAAATGAAATAAAAATGCAGAAATATATGACTAAGCCAGAAGGCACACAGGAGGGGATAAATACAACATATAAGGCCTAAGAAAAACAGAAGATGGAGAACAGGAAAAACAAGGTAAACAGGGAGAGATATAAAGGATTTGAGATAGTAACAGATACTGAAGACAGGCAAAGAAGATCTAAGATATAAATAATAAGCATCCTTGAAGAAAAAGAAAAGGCAAGGGAACAAAACTAATATTAAACACTATAATTAGAAAAAACTTCTAAATTAAAAAAAAGATTACAAAATATAATCAAAAGAAAACAGAGCAGACATGAGAATATCAAACCAGAATGATTAAGAGCTACTCTAGTAAAATTACTGGAAGGAAGTAAAGAAGGGAGGAAGAAAGAAAGAGAGAGAGAGAGAGAGAAAGTTGTATTATTAACAGACTTTGAGAGCAACACTCTATGCCAATAGAATAAAGAAACATATTCAAGTAAAGAAGAGTCAAGGGTTTTATAGCCAGCAAGAATGCCTTTCAAGTAAGAAGGGCAGAGACACATTGTTATTATCAAGCAGGAAGTTGGTGAAGATTATTCCCATGAGTCCTCCCTGAGGAAATCTACTAGAAAATAGCTTCCAGCATTAAACAAACAAACAGAGGGACATTGACATAAAGACCATGGTAAACATGAAATATATAATTTACTTGTAGAAGACTAAATGAGGACTAAAAGGAGAAAGGCTAAGATGTAATGGCCATAGGGTCAGGCAGTGTGGATATAGTACAGTTGCAAAAAACTGGGGGAATGAGGAAAGCATAATGAAAAAAAAACTTTAAAAAATTCTTCTCAGTAACTGTATTTGTTATGATAGTATTAATGTTATTATTTTGAGATTGACTGTATATAATACGGAATGAAGCAAATGAGTAATTATGGAATATTCTTATCCAATCATCCTCTGTAAACTTCAGAACCAAGATTTTTAGTGTGAAAGAAAGGATATACAAAGAAAATACAGAAGCTAAGTAAAGGAACCCTGTAGTCTGACTTTAAATTGGAGAAATTATTATGAGCTTCTAAGGTATTTTATTTTAAAATGTATAAATACATACATATGTGGATAAATAAATAAGTACATAAAGGATTTCCTGGCTATGTTTATAAAAGAGGCCTAAAAATAATGACCAAACTAGAAGCAATAAGCACCCTTAGCACCCAGATTGCAGTCTTGAAATATCATTTTCTACAGAGAAAAACCAAGGCTACATGGAGAGTGCTTAATTCCAGTTTTGGAGTGAGAAATGTACTAGATGAGCCCGGAGTAAGTACTAGGCTCCTGTCAAAAGACTCAGGAGCCAACTTGAAGAGGTTCTTACTGGCCAAAAATAGTATACTTTGAGTTTCTACAAGGAAAATAATTACAAAGGACTGAAACCCAAATATGTTTAAATCCCTAAGTTCATAATATTTAAAAAAGTAACAGGGCACTTTCAGAGGATCATAAATAATTCATCTTGAAAAATGTTAAATAAATCAAAAGAATGAAGCAATGATTCTGCTTTTCCTCTGTGAACTATACCATTGTTTCAATAAATCATAGATAATGGGAAATGTCTCTATAAAAGCACTTCAATTAATAACTGAGAAAGAAATGGTAGAACTAAAATATCATGATTTTGTAAACTCCTGATGAATCAGTGAACTTGGGCATTGAGTATCAAGACAGCTGCTAACGGGCTTCCCTGGTGGCGCAGTGGTTGAGAGTCCGCCTGCCGATGCAGAGGATATGGGTTCGTGCCCCGGTCTGGGAGGATCCCACATGCCGCGCAGCAGCTGGGCCCGTGAGCCATGGCCGCTGGGCCTGCGCGTCCGGAGCCTGTGCTCTGCAGCGGGAGAGGCCACAGCAGTGAGAGGCCCGCGTACCGCAAAAAAAAAAAAAGATAGCTGCTAACATCTCAGAAGGCAAGACAACCAGATACTATGTGCTTCCCAGTGGAAAAACAAATACCCTCTACAGTCTTGCCAGAGGGACTGGCCATGAATCTGACTGGTCCTCTGGATCCAGGGCCATTCTGCAGGGAATACAGGGGACAGAGGAACATGCCGAACTGCACCATGGGTGAACAATCAGCAACATCTGGACTGTGGGAAACTCCACAGGTCAAATGGCCAGCTTTTAAAAGACTAAGTACAAAGCCAATCAAGAACGGAGGGAAAACCTGTGGATTAAGAGATTCAAAGGAAACACGTAATTTTTAAACAGGCAAGACAAAACTCCACTGTCTAGGGACATACAAACTCCAGTGATAAACCGTAAAGAAACAGAAAATATGACTATAAAAGCCATGTGGGGAGGAAAAGTGGGATTGGGATGGGACATAAGGAGGGACTTCTGGGATGACTGTCAGGTTCTAATTCTTGACCTGGACAGTGGTCATGAGGAGGTCTGCTCATCAAACCGTCATTTGTTTTGTGGAGATTTCTATATGTTTCATCTTAAAAAATAAAGCAAAAAAAACCTTTCCAGACCCCTTACCTGTGCCTTGGCCAATTTCTTTTCCAGAAGGTCCCGTTCCCGCTCTGTTTGCTGCAGACGTTTATTAAGCTCCACTATATCTCCCTTGAGTGATGCCAGGGCTGCCAAGTGAAGCTGCAGTGACGGGAAGAAAGGAGCACAAGGTTAGACCCTTCGGCAGAAACTCATTTCCTTCCCTTCATTTCCTGTAATTAGTGTGATCGCATAAAAATAGGTATCATCTACAATGGGACACCTTGGGTGATATTAATCTCAGGGGACAATGGACAGAAATCAGGTGTGTCACAGGCAAGCTGGATTATCTGGTCACCCTCAATGTAACGGGGAGAACACTATTATGTGTGGACAGTAGGACCTAATTTTGGATTGTCTAATAAAAATAGAGAGGAAAGCTGCTCATTCTAAGGGCTTTCTCTGAGTTACTCAGCAAGGATGAGATTAAGAGCTGGTGTGGACTGCCTGATTCTCAAGAAGCAAGGAAAAGGCAGGACCAAATTAGCTTTTACCTTTGGGAAAATATGCGAGTTGAATGGGGCAATTCAATGTTTTTCAATTCAATCACCCATACTGCCGCATGTCCAGACGGACCAAAGGGCTGAGAATTAAGAAAAAAAAATGGGAGGGCTCATTGTTTCCGATGTTCTCCTCCTCAAGTTGATGCATTAATTTTCTTGCCAGCTCCTCCTTCCTCATTGTTCCCCAGACAGACTAGATTGACCAGATGATGCTTCTGTGCAAGCAGGCCTCTCAGAAACAGAACCGGAACTCTGATAAATTATGCTATGGTGAGAGAAACCAAGAATCCATCGCTATACCTTTCCCCAGCCAACTCTCTCAGGGGAAGCGGAGCAAGAAAGAACGTTCTTCAGCAGATTAACAAGTACTTCCAGGATCTCAACCCGCTCAGCTTTCAGGTTCTGCACATGGAGCCTGGGATGCACACATGCCTACCACACATGTGCCCGCTGTGGCTTTGCAGGTGGATGGCTGCGACCATCCTTAATATCTGTTCAACCACGGCTCCTGGAGCAGCACCTTCGAGCCTTCCTTGCCCTCTGAGTCACTACTTCGCTGTCTTCACTGTCAATCCCAGGTGGAGCTCAGACCATCCCTGAGCTGAATTCCACGTGACACTTGGGTGAGTGATGCCAATCAGAGCAAACCCCCCCTCTTTATAGGGTTTCTGTATAGCTTCTGCCAAGAGGATGTAAAGTAAGGAGTAAATAAATTTGATCTTTCAAGATGTACACAGTGCAGCGGCACACAACTCCACTTTGAAGATTTTAGTTTCAGGTTTAGAAAGATGCTCTTTTCTGCAACCTGCCCCTCCACACTGCGTGGAGGCTGGGAGGCTTGGGGGAGGGTGAGTAGGCAAGAAGGAGACATAGGGCAGGGGCTAGGGTTTCAAAGCGGTTGTTTGTGAGACTATCACAGCAGCGACTGGGACTTCACTTAACTGCATCAGGGCTGCAAACCAACAGATCAACAGCCGGTTTGAAATCAGGAACGCTTGAAATTTAAAAAAGGAAATGTCAGGCAATCTGGTGGTATTTGCCTTCTCATGTAGGGCTAGGGCCGCTCAGAAAAGGTCACTTTGGGTTTCAGATACAGGGTTTCTGTGATGAATTCTCAGCACAAATACCACAGTGTTCCCATTGTATTAATTTTTTGGAGGTAGTTTTGCTCCCAGCGTGGGGAGAGGGACACAAATTCACTCCCTTCCATAGCTGGGTTGCCCCTTCTGCCTCTGAACTGTCAATCTGAGAACGTTCCTTTAGCAACAGACACTGTGGTCTGCTATGCTATTATGTCTGGTCTTGGGAGAAGACCCACCACCTGACCTCTGACAGGAAGGATGAAATACTTGGAGAGCGGACATGTTCTTTAAGATATATAGGAGCAGAAACAAGGATCCCAACTATGACAGCCTAGACTTGCTTCTTCTCTCATCCATCTCCCATCCTACTTCTGGGGGCAAGGGCTGCCTGCAGGGGGTAGGGGAGAATTTGGGGGAAAAGAGGACAGAGGAGACTATATACTCCATACTGACCTCATGAACTGGGCCAGATGGGGAGACACACAGAGTGGTTATTTCCATCACAGTACAGGGCAGAGGGGTCCAGGCTGGGTCACATCCTATGGAGGACAGCCCTGGGCCAAGAGACAATAACACCAGCACTGTGGATTGCCAAAGGATCCATCAGATGTGCTTGTGGGGCAAGTCCCTTTTCTTCCCTGGATGGAAGATGCCTATCTATCAAATATGAATTGATCAGTTTTTCTTTTTTAAATTAATTAATTATATTTATTTTTGGCTGTGTTGGGTCTTCGTTGCTGCGCGCGTGCTTTCTCTAGTTGTGGCGAGTGGGGGCTACTCTTCGTTGCGGTGCGTGGGCTTCTCACTGTGGTGGCTTCTCTTGTTGTGGAGCTCGGGCTCCAGGCACGCAGGCTTCAGTCGTTGTGGCTCACGGGCTCAGTAGTTGTGGCCCGTGGGCTCTAGAGCACAGGCTCAGTAGTTGTGAATCACGGGCTTAGTTGCTCCACGGCATGTGGGATCTTCCCGGACCAGGGCTTGAACCCGTGTCCCCTGCATTGGCAGGCAGATTCTTAACCACTGCGCCACCAGGGAAGCCCCTCAGTTGTTCTTAACTTGAAGATTCCTTAAGAATCTCATGAATGTGTTGGGCCTTTCTCCTAGAGGAGAGTATAAACTTGGTGCCTATGCATTTGTTCCGCCTAATTAAGATGATGACACACCCCGGAATCCATGTATGAACTCCAAACTAAGAACCATCTAGACTAGACGCCAGCTCTGTGATGCCCCCAAGTTTTGCAGATGGTGTCAAGTGTCATAACCACAGATGTCAGAGTGGAGGAAAGGCCCTCGGCATGTGGCATCTCCCACTTCCACATCTGCGAGTGAGGAATGAAACCCAGAGATTGACCTGCTCACTCCAGGTCCCATGGAGAGCCTAGCACCAGAACCAAGGTCACCATGCCCCTTCCTCACTATGCAGTGTTGTATGGGACAGTGATTTTCAGGGTTTTTTTTCCTGTGGATGAAAACTTTACTTAAAATGTTTGCCTCTGATTATGAAAATAATGAGTATGTAACAGAAAAATAAACTGGAAAGTTGGCATTCTAACTTTTTGGTGGTGGCCTTTGGGTGGTTTCAAACTCTTCTGGGATACTTTCCTGTTTAATACTTTTTTTTTTTTTAAAGAGACAGAGGCTTTTGTATTAAAAAAAAAAAAAAGAGTTGTCACAGTGTTTTCTGCAGGTGAAGGCTGTAGCATAAAAACTGTAAACGGTTATTACCTGTCCCTGCTGCATTTTCTTTCCCTGTCCACCAGCAATTCTGATAGAAGGTAAAACTTTAAAAACCAGGTGCAGTATACACTTGTTCCTTAGTGTCACTGACAAGTACTCAGCAGAAGCTAACTACAAAGGTTGGGACGTGCAGTGTGGAAAGAAGTTTGCCCGCAAGTTGAAAGACGTGTTGCTGAGAACGGGTCTGACCGACCCGTCTCTCATTCCCACAACTGAGCACGGGATGAGTCCTGTTCTCACTGCAAGGAAGAGTGGACACTCCCTGCCAGCTTCAGCTCCGGAGCTCCCCTGTTCCACCTTGTCAATCACCCAGTACTCAAGAGCTGACTGGATCTCCTTCTTTTGGGGTTTCACCCCCCTCATTCTGGCAGACCTGGTGGTATCCCTGCAAATTCAATAGCTAGGGAGTTTTCGAGCAATGCTACAAGTATTATGACAGAACCTGTGTAGACCTGTGTCAAGCCCAGCATTAAGAAAATAAGAGAATAGAGGTCTTTCCAGGTAATTTTTAAAAGGAGTGACAGTGGGTTTAAATCCTGGAAAGAAAAATTTACCACAGCAACCAAAACTGTCAACTATCTATAATAGAAAAATTATATTTGCATCATTTTTCAGGATCTCTTTACTTATATTCTGGCTTCTGAAATGTCCTCTACCTTGAGTCAGAGCTTCAGACACATGAACCTCGAAGTACCATTAAAAGATGTTTCACTAACCAAAGAGAAAGAAAATATATGACGTTTGCAGACTGTGCTGGTCTCTTCCCAAACACACTTTTCGCTTCATGCTCAAGGTCCTCAAACAAGACCTCGATTTTTCATTGGTCAGACTACTGTTCAGCTAAAATATCCCAGTTCCCAGCCTCCCTTGCAACTGGAGCTAGGTGTAGCCATGTGACAAAGTTCTAGCCAAGGAGAGAGAAGCAAAAACATGTGAAAGTTCTGGGAAAATCTTTTTGAGGGAGGTCACACTGTTTTTCTCTTTCTCCAGCCTTGCTTCTTGGTATATTAATGTGATGGATGGAGCTCCAGCAGCCATCTTGCTTCAGAAAGATGAGGTCCACACTGTAGGGAGTGGAAGGTGCCTGAATCCCTAACAACCTTGTAGAGCTACCCTACTACCTTTGGACTGCCTGACTCCAGACTTCTGTAATAGAATAGCAAGAACAGACCCCCGCTGTATAGACCACTATTATGTTGTGATACTCTGGCAAATGAAGTTGATCTGAGCCTAATTTATAAAGAATCAGATAAACCTGGGTTCATGTCTCATTTATGATACTTGTTAGTGATCTGTCTTTGGACAGTTGATTTAACTGGGTTTTTTGTTTTTGTTTTTTGCCATACGTGGGCCTCTCACTGTTGTGGCCCCTCCCGTTGCGGAGCACAGGCTCTGGACGCGTAGGCTCAGCGGCCATGGCTCATGGGCCCAGCCGCTCCGCGGCATGTGGGATCCTCCCAGACCGGAGCACAAACCCGTGTCCCCTGCATCGGCAGGCGGACTCTCAACCACTGCGCCACCAGGGAAGCCCTGGTTTTTTATAAATGGGTGTTTTTGCTGTCGTAAAGGCAAAATGAGACGGCCATCCATAAAATGACCAGCATAGTGTCTGAAACCAAGTAAGCATTCAACAACGTGCATTTCCTCTTTCCCAGCCAGGTTTTAAGTCAGTAAGTTTCAAGTCAACAACCTTCTCAAGATGAAGCCTCACTATAGATAGTGAGAGGTACATTCAGATGAGGAAGTAACACAGTCCTGTCTTGGAGCAGCACACTTCCTGGGGGTTAACAGCACAGGAATGAGAGGCCTTAAGCCTTGGGACTTCAGCAGAAGTCCCAAGGCTTAAGGAGCTGACTGTCAAGGCTCTTAATTCTCTGTGAAATTTTAACCCAAGGCCTCAGCAAGGTTGGGATGGGACCATGACGCTTCCTAATACAACTTTGGGTCTAGCACGTGAAGGATATAAATCCATGCATACCTCGTATTTCTGGAGATAAAAGATACTAATTCCCTAGGCTGTTCTGAGCCTGGCTTCACATTCATTTTACAGCGTGTATCCAAAGGAAAAGTAAACCACCTGGAAATCTGGCTTCAAGACAACTGTCAAAATGGTGGTTATTTTTGGATGAAACATTACTTGACTAAATATTTCACAGTTCAGCTGGCTGTAAAGACAAGCTTGCGAAGCCTCTGAGAGATAAGGTGTCCAGCTGCTGGGAGCCCGGGTGAGGATCAAGCAGTGCCTTTGTGACGGTCTCCCCTGGTGGCTGCTCCTGGGCTATGTGGATAGATGTGCTTCCTGTTACCGACTAGCCAGGAGACAAAGGGCTTCACACTTCTTAGGATGCCCTTTTAAGCCAGCAGCCCAATGACTCTAATGAGCCCCCAGGAGCACCACTGTGTACTTATGGTTATAAGATGCTTCTTTATCTTGCTACTACTGGCAGTAAAAACAATGGAACAGATGCCGGTGCTTTCCTGATCACTTGGCACCCTCCTATGCATTATCCCACTGGGTCTCCATCACACCACACCTCCGTGGCCTACAGGGAGGCTATAATTCCCAGTGTGCTGAGGAACACGTACTCTTCCCAAGGGCCACAGCTGTTGAAGGGGTCCAGAACCAGAATCGAGGCTGCCAAACTCTAGGCCCACCATTTTACTCATCTTTCTGGGACTTGGGTCTGCTCTCTTACAGCACTGCCTTCAAAGGGACCAAAGGCTTCCACAGCCACACCTGAAACAGAGGAATGAGTTCATCCCCAAGTCTCCATCCAGAGACCGTGGAGTACTAATGGTGACATGGCTGAGCTAGGCTTTTCCGCCTTGTTGGCAGGTAAGCTCACTCAGAGGAAACTGTGCTTGTTCTCTCTCTCCCTGTACTTGGTCTGGCTACCTGAGATGCTCCTGTAGGCCATGCACTGCCAGGGTACCTCTATTTCCCTCCCACCAGTGATGATGGGAATGCCCATCCTGTCCTTCTAAGTGGGCCACTTGCCCTCCAGCTGCAAGGTATACAACATAGTTCTTGCTTACATTTGAGTGAGACAATGGGTAGTGCCAACTGCTTCCACTTAGTGAACTGTTCTCTTCCTTAAAGGGGAAGAAATAAGGGCAACTAACCTTTACTGAACACATATTCTTTTCTTTTTTAGAGACTTAAAAATATTTATTTAAAAATAACATTAATTAACCCACTATATGCTGAACACACACTCAGGCTCTGCACTAAGTGCTTTCTACACTTCACCTAATTCAATCAGCTACAGAGTCCTGCAGAAGAAAGGACACAACCCCAGCGCCAAGCTTTGGGAATATTCTAAGAATTCCAGGCAACTCGATAGTAGTAAATCATAACATTAATAGTTACCATTTGCTGAATGTTTAACGGGTATCAGGCACTTGGGCTAAGCACATTTCATGCAGTACCTCATTTAACCCTCACCGCAATGCTATGAGACAGGTATTATCACCTCCTTCTGACCAATGAGGAATCAAGGCACAGAGGAGGGATAGGAAATCAGCCCAAGGGCAAGGAACTGATAAACAGTAGAAGACATATTAACACACACACACTCCATGCTCTAATCGTCTCTGCTATGTGCTTTGCTGGTACTTCCAACTCAACATGCCACTGCCCTCCTGGCTTGCAGGATACACATGTGTGCATGTGTGTGCGTGTAAGTGGATGGGTGGGAGGATGTGCACACTGGCAGAGGCAGGGACAGGGGGTGAAGAAGGGGGCAGCGGGAGATGGCAGGGCGAGCCCTCCAGTGACAATGATGAAGCTCGGGGCTGGCGGTGGCTCAGCTCAGTGTCAATTTGGAGACTCTCTTTAACTTTCTGTGCTTTTTCATCTTTTTGAGAAGGGTTTGTACCAGATGGCCCCACCCTGAGTTCTGTGCTTGGGGCTCTTCATACTTTATTTGCCCACTGGTCCCAGAATGGATTTGCTGAAGCTCACTTCCCAAGGAAGCTTCATTTATATACAGAACTGATCAGCAGCAATCTTTCCCCTAGAAATTTAAAAAGCGCTCAGAATCACACATAACCTTACGGCCGGCGAGGGAATTCAAGAACATCTAGTTCAATTCCTTCGTTGTAAAGGCATTAAACAGACTCAGAAAAACAAGGCTCATCAGATTCAGATTTCCTCATTCCCTATCCAGAGGCTTCCTGCTCTCCCGTATGGCAATCCAGGAGCTGCTGGGTAGCGAATAAATGTCTATATCCAGCCTCATCCTTTGAAATAGCAGGAGACATCTGTACACGAGAAAGCAGCCTCATTCAGCTTCCCCTGCAAGACTCCCCACACGCCGGGTGCTCTAATTCAGATACATAAAGAACAAAATCCCTGGCAAAGGGGGAACGTTCCTTGCCAGATGGACACAATCAGGCCTGTTCAGTGGCTTCCAGGACTGGAACATTCCTATTTACAGCTAGAATTCCAGCTAGGGGCACCTACTGTGAAATATTTCAAAAAAGGATGTTCAGAGCCTTGAAACGTAAAAACTCATTAAACACCATCTACAAGATTGCCCCGCTGCAGGCTAATCACTTTTTGCTGACCTAGACCAACTCAGAAAACAGGACCTTTTCGTCTTTCATTTTATCTGATGATTTCATTGGTCAGTGGTCCCTGAGTTACTTTTTAAACCTCCACTGAAGTTCAGTTGTCAAAAACAGCACTCTAGGGCTTCCCTGGTGGCACAGTGGTTGAGAGTCCGCCTGCCGCTGCAGGGGACACAGGTTCGTGCCCCAGTCCGGGAAGATCCCACATGCTGCAGAGCGGCTGGGCCCGTGAGCCATGGCCGCTGAACCTGCGTGTCTGGAGCCTGTGCTCCGCAACGGGAGAGGCCACAGCAGTGAGAGGCCCGCATACAGCAAAAAAAAAAAAAAAAAAAAACCACAGCACTCTAAATCCCCTTCAACATGGTAGCACTAAAATACCATCCAATAGACAAAATGATCCTGTCCAAGAGTGCTTGATGTAGGTGATGGTGCCAAATCACAAAGCAGGACCCAGGTACCAACTGTGAAAACAGCAACACCATCATCCCTAGCACTCACCTAAGGCAAATGGCTGGGAGACGGCTCTCAAGGAGGGGAGGTGTCCAAGACTGATCCTCCCAACTTTGAAGATAACCCTCAATCCCACTCCATCTTCAAAAATATGCTCCTCTAAAAAGAAGCCACACTGAATTTGTACATTGCGTTGGGTAGTATGGTCGTTTTATCAGTATTAATTCTTCTAATCCAAGAACAATGTATATCTTTCCATCTGTTTGTGTAGTCTTCAATTTCTTTCATCATCCTATAGTTTTCAGAGTACAGGTCTTTTGTCTCCTTAGGTAGGTTTATTCCTAGGTATTTTATTCTCTTTGATGCGATGGTAAAAGGGATTGTTTCCTTAGTTTCTCTTTCTGATCATTCATTGTTAGTGTATAAGAATGCAAGAGATTTCTGTGCATTAATTTTGTATCCTGCAACTGTACTGAATTCATCGATGAGCTCTAGTAGTTTTCTGGTGGCATCTTTAGGGTTTGCTATGTATAGTATCACATCACCTGCAAACAGTGACAGTTTTAATTCTTCCCTTACAGTTTGGATTCCTTTTCTTTATTTTTCTTCTCTGAATGTTATGGCTAGGACTTCCAAAATTATGTTGAATAAAAGTGGCAACAGTGAACATCCTTGTCTTGTTCCTGATCTTAGAGGAAATGCTTTCAGCTTAGCACCATTGAGTATGATGTTAGCTGTGGGTCTGTCATATATGGCCTTTATTATGTTGAGGTATGCTCCCTCTAAGCCCACTTTCTGAAGAGTTTTTATCATAAATGAATATTGAATTTTGTCCAAGGCTTTTTCTACATCTACTGAGATCATCATATGATTTTTATTCTTCAATTTGTTAATGTGGTGTATCACATTGATTGATTTGCAGATATTGAAAAAAATCCTTGCATATGAACTAGAACAAATATTTTAAAAATTTGTCTGGAAACACAAAAGACCCCGAATAGCCAAAACAATCTTGAGAAAGAACAACAGAACTAAAGGAATCATATGCCCTAACTTTAGACTCTACTACAAAGCTACAGTAATCAAAATAGTATGGTGTACTGGCACAAAAAGAGACACACAGATCAAGGGAAGAGAGCAGAGAGCCCAGAAATAAACCCACGTACTTATGATCAATTAATTTATGACAAAGGAGGCAAGAATATACAATGGAGAAAAGACAGTCCTTTCAATAAGTGGTGCTAGGAAAACTGGATAGCTACATGTAAAAGAATGAAATTAGAAAATTCTCTAACACCATATACAAAAATAAACTCAAAATGCATTAAAGACCTAAATGTACGACTGGATACCACAAAACTCCTAGAGGAAGACATAGGCAGAACACTCTTTGACAAAAATCATAAGCAGTATTTTTTTGATCCCTCTCCTAAAACAAAGGAAATAAAAGCAAAAATAAACAAACAAGACCTAATTAAATTTAAAACCTTTTTCACAGCAAAGGAAACCACTGACAAAACAAAAAGACAACCTACTGAATGGGAGAAAACCTTTGCAAATGATATGACCAATAAAGGGTTAATATCCAACATATATAAACAGCCCATGCAACTCAACATCAAAATACCAAACAACCCAATAAGAACTGAATAGACATTTTTCCAAAGAGAAATGCAAATGGCCAAAAGGCACATGAAAACATACTCAACATCGCTAATCACCAGGGAAATGCAAATCAAAACCATAATGAGATATCATCTCACACCTCTCAGAATGGCTATCGTCAAAAAGAACACTAATGTTGGCAAGGATGTGGAGAAAAGGGAACCCTCGTACACGTCGGTGGGAATGTAAATTGGTGCAGCCACTGTGAAAAACTGTATCAAGGTTTCTCAAAAAAGTAAAAATAGAACTACCAAAGGACACAGCATTTCCATTCCTGGGTATACATCTGAAAAAACCACAAACACTAATTCGAAATGATACATGCACTTCAATGCTCATAGCAGCATTATTTATACTTGCCAAGATATGGAAGCAACCTAAGTGTCCATAAATAGATGAAGAGGTAAAGAAGATGTGGTACATATATACAATGGAATGCTACTCAGCCATAAAAAAGAATGGAATTTTGTCATTTGCAGCAACATGGGTGGAGCTAGGGGGCATTATGCTAAGTGAAATAAGTCCAACAGAGAAAGACAAATACCATATGATATGACTTATACGTGGAACTCAAAAAATAAAACAAACTAGTGAATATAACAAAAAAGCAGCAGACTCACAGATACAGAGAACAAACTAGTGGTTACCAGTGGGGAGAGGAAAGGGTGTAGGGGAAATATAGGGGTAGAGGATTAAGCAGTACAAACTATTAGGTATAAAATAAGCTACAAGGATATACTGTACAACACAGGGAATAAAGCCAATATTTTATAATAACTACAAATGGAGTATGACCTTTAAAAATTGTGAACCACGGTATTACACACCTGTAACTTATATAATATTATGCATAACTATACTTCAATAAAAAATAAAAATGTCACAATTTTTACTGGAAATGATATTAGCTAATATGTGGATGTGTGTTATGTGCTATTGCTATATTTAAAGCATGTAACATGCATGTACTTTCTTAATTATTCTTCATATAGCCTTTGGAATAGGTACTGTTGTTAACCCCAATTTAAAGAGGTAGGAATTGAGGCTTAGAGGTTCAGTAACTTGCCAAACTAGTAAGTGGCAGAGCTAGAATGAAAACCCTTGTCAGTCTAACCCCAGAGCCTGGTTCACAACCATGCCTCATGCTTTGCAACAGAATACCCTAGCACTGCTGAGATACTTTCATGAAATTATTGAGAAGATAAAGTCTCAGACAGAGAGTTCTTTTTATAAGAGGGGAAAAAGCACAACTGCAAAATTAGCATGAGGGAAAAGGTATTAATTCTTTAAAACTTCCAACATTTTGAGAAACACAAGACCATTAAGCTGATATCAGACCCAGGAAAGCAGAGAAAAATTAATCTCCGGATATGTCCATACCCGATCGATGAGGGAAAGTTAACAAGGGAAATATTGAAGTGTAGGTGAAAAAGCTCTAACTAAACAGTACATGGGAGGAAAGGTTATCTTAACTGATAAATCTTAAAAAATAAAAAATCTAAACAGAATATTATATATATATATATATATACATACACACTTTAAAATTTACTATACAATAGTTGCTGGTAAAAACAAGTCACAGCATTTTCCACTAATAAATTCTTACTTTTTGTGGTGTTATTTTCAAGGGAAACCAAAATTACATGCAATACAAGGATATTTGGAAAGAAACACAAACAAAATAAAGACACAGCAATAACCTGTCAGCACCTGCTTAAATTTCAAGGTGGGTTGCATCCTAATGGCACATCATGAAGGAGATCAAGATGTAACAATTAAATCCTGCTAATCAGAAGACATGAATATTTCAGTGTGTACTAAATACTGATGTGATCCCTGAGGCAGAAAGTCCCACAGAGAATTATATGAACAGGAGTAAAAGACTTCCTCGACAAGGTCTGCATTGTTCATAAATTTTATATTGATCCAATTTAGTAGGTATCAAATTCTCCTTTCTAAAGAAACCAAGTACCTTTAATGGTGAAACACTCCATAAACTCTGCAGATCAGGAAAAACCAAGGAACTTTAACAGCAATAGTTGAGTGCTTTGGAAGTTCCCTATTTTTTACTGGATTGAGGACAATGTTTTTTTCTTTGGGAAAACAAGTGAAGATTTAGATTTGAGTGTGTGTGTGTGTGTGTGTGTATACATATACAGATACATACTTATACACACATACATATGTTAACACACACATATAGACATACGGACTTTCTATGTATACAGAACTCAAGGCACATGATCTCAAGTCTTTTTATTTAAGCACAGGAGACAGCCTAGATGTTGACTATTGAGATATTCAGTACAATCATATTCAAATGTATTTCCAACATTTGAGAGAGATTTTCACATGCACTATTTCTTGTAAAGAAAATCCCTTTAAAATGCTTGATGCCATAAACAAGCTCCCATTTCAGGCAAGTCTCAGGCGGGCCCTGGCTTCTCCTTCCTCACCATGGGGCTGCTGACTGATGGGCCATTTCACCACTCACTGCTACATGTAATCCAAAGCACGAGGAAAGGGTAGAAGACACATTTCAAATCTGCTCAATGTTCTCTCCCATCAGGGGCCCTGCTGACTGCTTCAGAGAACAGTGTGCTTAGAGAGAAGAAAAGGTCTGAATCTTCTCTCCTTTCCAAATCACCTAACCCAGTCAATACTAGTCCCAACCAGGACTTGTTCCCTGAAAAGGAAGAAAATGAGAGAGGAAGAAGAGAGAAAGTGATGGGGAAAACATAGTTCAGTGGTTAAGGACATAGGCTTTATAACAAAACAAAAACAAATAAAAACCCCAGACCTGAGTACTAGCTCAAGCTTGGTTAGGTTGTTAAAAATTTCCAAGCCTCACTTTAGTCACCCTGTAATGATAGCCAACCATACAGAACTGTAAAAATTAAACGAACATACTACAGGTAGCTCACTTGAACACAGTGCTTGCCTGGCAGAAAGTTAACCACAATGACTGCTGTCATCTTAATTATCATGATCATCATGCCAGGCCTTCGTGCTTGCTAAAAAGTATCAAGATAGGGGCTTCCCTGGTGGCGCAGTGGTTGAGAGTCCGCCTGCCGATGCAGGGGACGCAGGTGCATGCCCCGGTCTGGGAAGATCCCACATGCCGCGGAGCGGCTGGGCCCGCGAGCCATGCCCACTGAGCCTGCGCCTCCGGAGCCTGTGCTCCGCAATGGGAGAGGCAAAAAAACCCAAAACAAAACAAACAAACAAAAAAAGTATCAAGATAACTTTGGGCCTTAAAGGCGTTGATGGGCTACTTTCCTATCTCCTTGTTTACACAAACCCTGATTAAACAATCAGAATGACTCATCATTACCTTGAGGCCCAGCTCACATTAGTCAGAGTGATCTACACTTTGCCTGTCTTTCAACATGTGCAATTGGATCAGCAGCTCTCTACATCCTGGCTGGGCCTGCAGGGAAGCAGGTAAACACATTTATCCTCAACAGCCTAGAAACTAGAGGAGCCTTACACCCAGTCCATACTCCCCACCTCCTGGCTCCTCAGAGCACAAGGTAAGAGAGGGTCAGGAACCAAGTGGGACACATACAGCGACCCCAAAATGAACTTCCAGAAAAATGTATCTGAAGACAGAAGAGCTTAGTGTAAGCAAGGATATGCACAAAGACCTGTTCGTGACAGTAAAAAAAAAAAAGAAAAAGGAAGATAGTGGTTGAATAAATCGCATGATATGCATAATATACCATGTTGCCAACAAAATAGAGAAATATAGAATTAACGTGGTAATCATAACTTCCCATATGGATGCTGAGTCAATTCATTCCGGCTGCTTTCCACCTGTCCCCACCAACCACCGGGAACAAGTTTTCCTTCTCCCCTACTGCTCCTCTAGCCTTTCACTCCTCTTTATTTTTCATAACACTTATTACTCCCTGACAATATATCATACAAGTTTTGTGTTGAGTCATTCCCCTGTGAGGCTATAAGTTCCAAGAAGGCAGACATGTCACAGAACTAAGGCAACAGCCAATGAACAAGATGAACTGTGCCTGGTACATGGGAGGACTTCAGACAGATTTGTTGAATGGATAAATTTAGAAAATTAGAAGATACAGATAAAAGAACTTACATTATCCTTACCCCTACCACCTAGAGATATCTGTCAAATATTTTTCTATGTGTAAATAGAAGTAGCTTATAAAATAAAGTAAAAGTAACTTAGGTGAAACAATGTCTAATGTAGTACTGTCCTCCATACTTCAAACTCTCTGAATAATTCACTGTATCGTTAATATCCCCTCTAGGTCACCAAATGGCTACAACAGTTCTCCATCCCCCAGTGGTCCCTCCAGGATGTCAGTGTTTTGGGTTTTTTTTTTTGATACATGGTACTTAGGACCAAGCACAATACTCCAGATGAATTCTGGCCAGCACACTTCTATGTGCCAGGGACCATGCCAATTTCCTTATATGGGTTTTCACTGAATTCTCACTCAACAAGATAGAAGTAATTGTTACTTCATTCTGCAGATCAGAAACGGAGGCACAGTGAGTTTCTCTAGTACTTAAAACCAGAACCTCTCCAGCTGACCTACCCTATTCATCAATACTGCATCTCATCTACCATGGGTATCCAGGGTCAAATGTTTTCGATCCCATGATCTGTCGTGGCCCAGGGAGAGCATCTGAGGATCCAAGACTGCGGACTTGGATGGCGCTCAGCACCAGACAGTTTCTAGCAGTGCCGCACAAACTGGGAACAGCGCTGGCACCAGAAGGGAGTTGCAGTGAGATCCCCTGTACTTGCTCTGTCAGTGCCCAGCGCTGGAGGCAAGAAGCACCGTGCAGGTGAAGGGCAGGGAGAACTCTGTGGCCAGACAAACCCAGAAAGACCCCGTTCCTGTAAGTGAGCCAATAACCCACCCAAGCAGGTGTGCCCCCCACCCATCTGCCAGTGCCGGCCTGGCCAGCGCCTGGGGAGTGTTTCCCAATCCCTTGCCAAATCACGAAGATGTCACACTGCAGATGAAAGATGTAACGTGAGCAAGTGAGCCACAGACTAGAACAAAACACTGTGGTTTGGGTCCAGCTTGACAGCATTCCGGCTCCGTTCCTGTAAGGAGCTGCTTTGAGGGCGAAGGCACCCTACCCTCCCCCTTGGCCTCTAGAAACCACAACACAATACGAATTCAAAAGGCACCTGACAGCTCAGCATTATTTTAATAAACAAAGCCTCCCTTTCTTCCCCCTCTACCTACAAAGAGCACATTTTATCACATGTGCCTTGATAACTTTCTCTCTTACAAATTGATTTATTCCTCTTTCCTGCTCCCTCCATTTCGCCAGGCAAACTCTGAAATGCTTAAGTACAGTGGAGGGTGTGGTAGAGCTCACTGCAGATGGGGAAGCTGAGGACAACGTGAGGTCTCCTGCATGGGTGTTCACCTCCACCCCGCCGCTGTCGTGGGCCTGCTGTAACACCCCTGGAAGAGAAGCAGGAGAAAGGATAAAGGGGAGGCCACACCGGATGGCTGATGAAACAAATTCCTTTGGGTGCAGATAGTATCGGTCGCTTCTGACTTTCTCTAAATGGAGGGAGCCCCCAGTGGGGAGACACTGTCTTTGGGCCTCTAGTGCACAGCCCCCAACAAACCCAAGCACAGTCTGACCTCACTGAAGGATGGCGGCAGAGACAGACACGCTGGTTGCTCAGGAAGGTGGGGAGCTTTGGGGCAACCAAACAGCACACACTCTCCTAAAAGGAAGATGTTCTCTCATCACACAGTTTGGATGTGGCACCGCTTTCTTCCCATCATCTAGGTTCATGTGCAAACTAAGCTCTTCCTGTGCTTGCAAGGGAGGAACTGCATATTTTCCCAAGCTCACGAAGTG
Organism: Neophocaena asiaeorientalis asiaeorientalis; assembly: GCF_003031525.2. NCBI lineage: Eukaryota > Metazoa > Chordata > Mammalia > Artiodactyla > Phocoenidae > Neophocaena > Neophocaena asiaeorientalis. The sequence continues at coordinate 6,693,224 of NW_020173108.1, forward strand.
CAACCTTAATCATTGGATCCAACACACCAGAGAAAAAGAGGTGACATCTAATCCTGGAGTTTCCTGCACTGTCTACACTCTCCCCAGCACCCCTCCCTCTTACCTCCTTAGAGACATGGCACTAGAATGCAAACAGGAAATTCCCTAAAGCTGCCCAATTTTGTTTCCTGTAAGCAGAAAGGCAATGTACAGAGAAAGTATTAAAAATTCCTAGGCTGTTTAAGAATTAAACATTTCTAACCTACATAAAAATATCAAAGGAAATCCTAAATCTGGCAGTGACTAGAAATACTGCCGTTTCAACAACACAAAACCAAAATTGACTCAAACTATTAAAGCTAAGCTTCGCTGCTAAAGAAGTTGATACTGTCAATCACTAGGCACAGGACTAAACACAGGGCTGGAAAACACGGTGAGCAAGCTTTTGCCTGATACTCAGAAGCCATCTCCTCAGAGGCCTGAGTGAGTTGCCCTGTTCGTTTGCCCTGCTGTCAAGATTCTGAATGCTTGTGTGGGTCATATTATACTTTAAATGCAAACACCACTCTGAGATGAGTAAACAAGGATGACAAACTCCAAAGACTCTGTGAGATAGTCTTCCCGTCAATCTTAATCCAGGCCATCATTTATTTAAAAAAAAAAAAAAAAAAAAAAAAACTGACCTTAGCTTTGGGCTCCCAGAAAAATATCACAAATGTGAAGCAGGATTATTTAGCTCCAAGGCAAGAAGGATGAAAGCAAATTAGCACTAGCCAGATAGGCAAATGACAAGCTCTTACACTGAGGGCAGTCACCAGTGTACCCAGTCCAAGATAATGAGTTTACATTTCAGCTTGAGGATTCAGGTTTGCTCTCAACATCTCTCCTGACAGTGGAGCTTGTTGTGTCTTCAAAGGTGCAGTAATGCTATGGAAGTTCTCTCCGGGAAAACCTTTCCAGACAGGGGCCAGTCTCCTCTCTCTGGGCTAATGTGGGTACAGTCCTGCCTGGGAATTTAGTCTACTGCCTCTCAAAATTCATTCCAGTCTGATGACTCCCTCATTTTACACCAATAGATGTGCCAGGCAAAAACGGTGAGTCAACACACAGATTATGGAGGACGTTTCTTTTCATGTGACAAAGGAAAACAGGTTATTTCAAGGGAGGCAAGGGCACCACAGAGTAAGCTTTTTTGACTTGTTTTCTTGGCTTTTTAAAATCCTGGCAATCATGCTCTGGCTAACAGAGCAACATTTACAGAAGCACACGATCGGAACACTTCATTCCTTGCTGCACTGTGGCCCCAAGAGCTGTGGCATTTACATACCTTCAGGGCCAGGGCTACCCAGAAAATGACTGCAGTGGAACTGGATGTTTATTTAAAGTGACTGATACATAAAGGATTAGCTTCACTTCACCCCATATAGTGGGCTAGAGAGAAAAGGTAAAAACCACCACCTTAAATTTGCAATGGAACAGGTCTCAACTCCCTTTTGACCTTTAAAACAATCTTTCCTGAGTCAGAGAAACCTAATCTACAGCTACCAACTTGCCCTTTCACTGGCCATCTTAAAAGAAAGTAAAATTGTTCAAAAGTTGCCTACTGGGCTTCCCTGGTGGCACAGTGATTGAGAGTCTGCCTGCCGATGCCGGGGACACGGGTTCGTGCCCCGGTCCGGGAAGATCCCACATGCCGCGGAGTGGCTGGGCCCATGAGCCATGGCAACTGAGCCTGCACGTCCGGAGCCTGTGCTCCGCAACGGGAGAGGCCACAACAGTGAGAGGCCCGCGTACCGCAAAAAAAAAAAAAAAAATTAAATTTAAAAAGTTCCCTACTATCTCAAGATTTTAAAAATTAGAAATTAATCTCATCTCATTCCAGATATTACATTCTTTTGGGCAACAGATTTATGTTCACGAAGAAAAAGTGGGAACCTATCAAATCATTTCCTGGGGAAACAAAGAGCCTGAGAGTCTCCTTATAAAGCAAGATTAAGTTGACTTTTTTTCAGTGACTCCACATACCTAGTGCAGTATAAACCACGGGCTCGCCACAGCAAGCAGACATGCAGCTTCTGCATTGTACATGCTCAAGTCAACGTGGCAACTAGACAGCCTTAAGGAACTGATAACTCAAATGAGGAGTGTCAGAATTTGGCTGAAAAGGTGCTCTTTTTTTCTTAATAAATTCCAGATGTTAAGAGTAGCTATCCATCTAGAGACCAGTTCTTTACATAATCTGTTCTTCAAAACCTTCTGAAAAAATGTAATTGCATTTCTTTCTCCCACTGAATTTTATGGACAAAAAGGCAGTTATTCATGTACCTCAAAAAAAAAAAAAACCTTAAAAAAATTAGTTATTCCCCATAAGTTAAACGATTTCCACAGAAATACATTAATGGAGTATATGGAATGATAAATCTATGCTATGAAAGATGATAATAGAAAGCAGACCTCGCCTATGGTGAGTTCAAATTCCAGAATATATCATATGCACAAAACTCTTGTGGTTTATGGAATTCTGAATCTCCAAGTTTGAATAGTGGGTGCAGGCCACAGCTTTTCTGATGTGTCTTTTTTTTTTTTTTTTTAAATATATTAAGCCTTTCCGGCAAGTGGGGTGGGGGAAGGGAAGAAAAAGGCAAACAGATTAGAGGTGGGAGGGGTGAGCAGGGCAGGGACGAAGATTTGGCAAGGCTACTACCATGCACTGCCTTTTACCCCTTAAAGTCAGTATAGCAAAGATCCCCTGAATTGGGGCTAGACCAGTAGCAACAGCTTAGGCAGGCTTCAGACCCCATCATATCCACAGCTCTCCTGCAGGCATCCAATAGAAACAATCATGTAAAGATGGTGTTGGCTAAGAAAACAGAGCTTTAAGACAAGCTCCCTGTGGCCCCCGCCTCCCCCAATCCCTTGCCCCAGAGCATAGAAATTCTGCAACTGCCACAGTCCACACTACTCTACCACGGGAGAGGGGAAGAGGAGACACTGATTTGCATCCCTCTTGCTGTTTTGTGGGGAAGGAGGAAAAGGGAAAGGATAAAGGGGAAGGAATTCAATCTGAAGGGCAGAGGGAAAGGGGAAATAGAATGGATATGCCGTACACATGGAGGCGGCCACTAATTCTGAAGGAAGCCAAGAAACCCAGAAGGAGAAAGGAAAATATGAGAAAATAATTACAGGAATTAGCATGATAGGTTTAAAAAAATGGGCCTGTTGGGGAAAAAAAAAAACCCAAGCTCATAGATACAGAGAACAAGCTGGTGGCTGCCAGAGGTGGGGCGTGGGTAAAATGGGTGAAGGGGGTCAAAAGGTACAAACTTCCAGTTATAAAATAAGTATGTCCTGGAGATGTAATGCATAGCATGGTGCCTATAGTTAATAATACTGTCCTGCATATTTGAACGTTGCAAAGAGAAGAGATCTTAAAAGTTATCATCACAAGAAAAAAAATTCTGTAACTGTGTGGTGATGGACATTAACTATACTCATTGTGGTGATCATTCCTTAATATATACAAATGTTGAATTATCATATCATACACTTAAAACTAATACACTCTTCTATGTCCATTATACCTCCATTTTTTTTTTTTTTTTGAAAAAAGGCCATTCGAAAGACTTCTTTTCGCAAGACAATTCCTGCACCTAAACGTGACAAGCCTTCATCTTGCATCACCGCCTGTAATGCCATCCCCACAGTCTCCCAGCCAGCATTCCAAGGAGGCGCTTGCATGCTCAGGTAACTGGGTGGAGTGGACCAAAAATCAGCTCAATCAGCTCTTTTGTTCTCAAAAAAGAACTCTCTCATTCAGATCCGGTCAAACTGCTTAGGTGCAGAGCCAAGGCGTTAATGTTCAAGTTCAGAAACTCTGTACGGGTCACATTCTGGCCCTGCGGAGACACAAGGGCGGGTTTCTTAAAATGCGTCGACTTGCCGTCCTCCAGATGACAGGTCACCTTTTGAACTACTGGGGGATGACCTGGGAGAAAAATAGAAAGCTTTGCAGCCAGGCACTCCAGCGTGAATGTAGGGAACAATCAGAGGGCTGTCTAGAAAACAAAATGCCTCATTTTTTTAATAGTAGCTATTCAGATAGCAAGAGGCAATTCAGAGATGGCCAGCAAAGCACAATGATTGAGAGATCGGCATAAACGATACGTTTCTATTCTGCTCCAGCATTTATGCACTGCACAATTTCACTTTAGTTAAATAAAGTACTTTCTTCTGGGGATGGCAAGTACGTGATACTATGGCCATAGCTACTATAATAGAATAAGATGGATCTACCTCACGAACATCAACTCCGATGTAGAATTCTTAGGATTTTTTATAAGATGCACAAATGTGTATTTTTTTTGAAAGGGCAAGATCATTAGCAGGTCTGGTCTTCATGGAAAGAGGTAATTAATGGTGTCTAAATTAAATTTTTTCTTTTTTTTTTCTTTCTTTACAGCAACTACTTCTTTTAAACAAGGACATGTGGAGTCATAGGATTACTTCTTTCACCTTTTTTCTCCTTTTCTTCAATGGACTTTATTTCTACCCCATGGCAGAAACCAACCTTCTCTCGTAGAATTGGGCAATATATCATATATTGTTCTCCCATCTCTTAGGCAGGAAGTTACATTTCTGAAAACTTCTGACAAACTACAACTGCATGAACGGTGCCTTGCATGTATGTGTGCGCACACCCACGCACGCACCTCTGAGCCTATAATTTAAAGTATCTCAGGGCCCAACCTCGTCTACCCCCACCCACTCCTGTTTTCTTATCTGTTCTGTGGAAGCTAATACCTACCCTACCCACTTCCCAGGGATACCGGGAAAAGTGGAAATGTTTATGTAAGTGTTGTATGTTGTAAGCACTATTAAAATGTTAGTTATGATATATGATACAGTTCAAAATGTTATTTACTGACCTTTAACATGTAACTCCCCTTACTTGGGTCCTTAAAATTCATCTCCAACACACTTTACAAAGTTTGACAAGAAGTCACGTCATGGTCTACAGGCTCTCTGCTAATAGAGTCAGTAGTTACAGCAATCACCTCTGACATGTCCTGCTCCCACAAAGGAGCCTTAAGTAGCACTGACCTCTAAGGACAAGACTTGAAATTTGCGGGTCAGGATCCATATACTGCCAAATCACTTTCAATATCATTACACTAATAGGAGTCTCCTAAAGTAAAGGATGGGTATTTGGGATTATTTCATCCTGAACCGAGACTTCACTGAAGTGCTGGGGATGAGCGTCCCTAAAGCTTTGGCTTCAGATATGCTGGGTGTTCTTGAGAACAATTTCTGTTTTGTAGGGGTGTTTGGCCATGCCCTTATCAAATCACAGAAAGTTCCTGGAAGTTTACTCAAATGTCTTCCCTCAGCACAAAAACCATCTAATCACAAACGCATACATCCACAAGGAAGTTCTGAGACAAATTCTGCTGAGCACAACCACAGCATGCTACAAGATCATTTCCCAGCAGAAGGGAGCCATTTTCTTGACTCTAAAGAGCAACAGATGAAGCACAGACAACAGAGCTGTTTCATCACTCTGGTACAGATTAGCCTGCATTTCTGCACCAAAATGTATTAAGCTCCTGTCTGGCAATTAGCTGACGAGGGCAAAAAAGCACAGACCAGCAGAAGGTGGAAACCCCTTTAACCCAGGAAACCTCACTGGTGGCTCTGCATCCCGTATCATTTCACAGTGGTTACTGGACAGCCTCCAACAAAAGAAGCAGCTATGGCAAAGAAATTCTCCAGAAACTGTGAAGTCTCAAGGCACAGAAAGTTTCAGAGATGTCTGCTTGTCAACCAGGAAGTCCTGGAACTCGTCAGTAATGGACACTGTTGCAGGAAGCCCCCTCAAAGAAAGGCTCGTCCTTCCCTGTCCCTATATCCATCTACCAAGAGCCGAACTTTTTGACTTAGAAAAGGTAAAATGGAAAGCTATCCAATTGTGGCTGGCTGTCTTCAGGCACTGTGGGAGCCCTGGGCAAGAAAAGGATTACTACTTAAGAAAAGGATTCTGTGTGAGAACATATAAGGCACTTTTTTCCACTCGAGGAGTGGAAGACAACAGCGACACATACCAAGGACAGTACAGACCGAATGAATATAATTCAGCTCAAACAATCCAGTACCTGACTTCATACTGATGACCAAATCCTGCTTAAAAATGAGACTGTCACAGCTTCTGTCCATGTGACCACGGAATAACGCACGTAAGCATCTTTAGGTGTCAAATCACCTCTTGAAAGTTATTTAACAGCCAAGGTAAGATTTGGGAGGTTATTACAGCTACTTAGCTTCTTCAGCAATTCATTTGGATACAGAATATGCTCCATTTCCATTTCACACTATATGTGGTTACCTATTTCTTGCAGCTTTATAGCTGAGAAATCTTTCCTTTGCACGTACATCTCTTCCCCTTGGTACAAAACCTTGTCTGAATAAAAAGGGATGGGGTCGCAAGTATACCATTTTACTCTTTCCCCACACCTTTTAAACACTGACAGAACCCAGAACAAACCAGGCTACAAGAAAGAAGACCCCCAGCTATGGCCATCTGTCCATCTTAACATAATTACCTACATTATGCTGGAGGTACCATAATTTAACCATCAACCCATTATTGTATATGTAACCAATTTTCCTTGTTGAATAATGCTGCAATGAAGAACATTAGGACAAATTCTTAGAAATGAAATTAGCATTTGGCCAAAGCTTCTGAGTGTGAAACTGCCTCCCCCACAAAAGCTATTGCAAGATATACTTCTGCCAGCTCTATCTATTTTGCTTTACTCCCAACAGCCCTAGATATATCACTTAAATATGTATTTTTTACCAATATGGTTCCAAGATAGTTGGAAACATATTAGTCTTCAACATTTTAGTCCTCATTTCCTTGATTAAACTTCTCCCCTAAATCTACTGGACACGTGGCTTTGTTTTTTAATGGCCTATTCACATTCTTTGCCCATTTTGACACGATGTTGACTTCTTAGACTTTGATACGTATTACAAATATTAACCTTTCACCATATGTATTACAAATCTTCTTTCCCAGTTGGCTATTCACCTTTTAATTTAGATAGCATTTTTGACATCTGTGTGTTTGATATTTTTATGTTGCCTCCATAAATCTTTTCCTTTACAGATTTTTCCCTCGGCTTTTTGTTTAGAAAGACCTTCTCCACTCTGTTCAGAGAGTTACCTACATTTTCTTTATCGTGATTTTTAAAAATGTGGTCATTTTTTTTTTAATTAATTTATTTATTTTTGGCTGCGTTGGGTCTTCGTTGCTGCCCGCGGGTTTTCTCTAGTTGCGGTGAGCGGGGGCTACTCTTCGTTGTGGTGCGCGGGCTTCTCGTCACAGTGGCTTCTCTTGTTGCGGAGCATGGGCTCTAGGCGCGCGGGCTTCAGTAGTTGCGGCACGTGGGCTCAGTAGTTGTGGCTCACGGGCTCTAGAGCACAGGCTCAGTAGTTGTGGTGCACGGGCTTAGCTGCTCCACGGCATGTGGGATCTTCCCAGACCAGGGCTTGAACCCGTGTCTCCTGCACTGGCAGGTGGATTCTTAACCACTGTGCCACCAGAGAAGTCCCTGGTCAGTCATTTTTAAAAAAACTTTATCCCATGTGGAATTTCATTGTATACATATATTACAAATCTAACCTTTTTGTTTATATTTGTATTTATTCCAGCATTACTGAATAATTAAACCTTTTCTACTTATTGCAGCCATTATGATATAGCTAAATCCTTTTTATATTATTTTAAATTATAGTATTACAATGTTAATGTTTCATTAATGTACAATATCCCCTTTTTATTGTTTTTCAAAAACATTTTAGCTATTTGTTTATTCTTCCAGATGAAATCACTATGAAGATTTAAAAAATCTCACAGGGCCTTGGATCAGAACAACATTAAACGTCCACTCTCCCCCTCCAAGTCAATGTGGTCATGTATAAAACTGAATTCCATCTGATAACATGGACAGTCCATCTATCAACTGTAATTTTCATTGCAGTGGCTTTCCTTAACTGTGACACAAATTCCTTGAGGACAAACACAATGTCTGCTTTGCTCCTCAGTGTGTTCCATTCCTAGCACCTAGTACAGCGCAAGCACACATACAATTACTGAATGAAATCAAAGCGACCTAGAACTGTTTATGTCTCGAGCATCTCATTTAGTATCTCTTAACCCAAAATAGCTAAACCAGCAACGTAACTGTGAATGCACCTGGTGTGTGTAAACTGAGCAAAGGTGTACAAGGGATTTATAGGCTACGGTACCCAAACCTGGCCAATGGAATAACCAGCTTCAAAGATGGTGTCCTGGGCTTCCCTGGTGGCGCAGTGGTTGAGAGTCCGCCTGCCGATGCAGGGGACACGGGTTCGTGCCCCGGTCTGGGAGGATCCCACATGCCGCGGAGCGGCAAGGCCCGTGAGCCATGGCCACTGAGCCTGCGCATCCGGAGCCTGTGCTCCTCAACAGGAGAGACCACAACAGTAAGAGGCCCGCGTACCGCAAAAAAAAAAAAGATGGTGTCCTTCCTAAATTACCACAATGGGCAAAAGAAAGAGGAGGGTAACACTGCCATAAAGGTGAACTAAAATCAACAGATTAGGAATTCATGCTTGAGAACTGCAGGAACTTTACTAGAGTGAGGTCCTTTTCATATCATTGCCATGGAGGAGTAGAGATCAGCTATTTTTTAAAAGTCCTAGACCCAGTGCTAAGAGAGATTTCGGACATTTAAAGAGCGATGGCCCAGGATAAGGGTAGGTAGAGAGGGAAGTGTCCTAGGTCAAAAAGATGGCCTGAATCAGTGCTCCTGACCTGTCTTCTTCCCAACGCCTTGCTGAAGAGACTCAACTAATAAAAATCAGCCAGCCGATAGAGGCTGGAAGGAACGATGGTGAATCGCACCCAGATTACTGATAAGAATCACCTGCATTATTCACGACGTCTACAGAATGCCTCTTTTGATCGAACAACTTACTAGATATATTTACAAAGATTATAGCACTGTAATAATGACAAAAACTAAACAACTGAAATACATAAATGCTCATCTATAGGGGAGTGAGTGAACAAACTGTCCATATTCACATTCTGTGGCTGTGAAAAATACAGATCTATTGGAGATTTTAGAAAACCATGATATGTTGTTAAGTTTTAAAAAAAAGAAGACAAGGATGCATATATAGCCTCATCTATTTTTATAAAAATGTTCACCACATGTATAAGTACTTGTATATTGTATGTGAGCACAGATGGGTGTTGAAGAATAAATACCAAGTTGGTAACATGGGTTAAGGAGGGAGATGGAATATATGGAGGAAAAGGGGCTGAGCTGGCTTTTGCAGGGTACACTCGGCCCTCTGTATTCTGGAATGAAGAACCCGTGGATACGGAGGGCCCACTGTACTATGCTATTTTACGTAAGGGACTTGAACATTCACTGATTTTGGTATCCACAAGCACCCTCGAACCAATCCCCCTCGGGATACCAAGGGACAACTGTATACTCCTTTGTCATTCGATTTGTTACAATGGGCATGCATTGCTTCTGTGTCTTGAAAGGAAAAGCTAATATATTATTATTCTCCAAAATAAATAGACATGTCAAAAATTTTTCCAAAAATGGATATTAACAATGCAAATGTAAAATTATCTCAGAATTATCAAATGTAGAACAAACAAAATAATGAACCTCATTAGAACATACTTGAGATAGTCAAGCTTTGATGACTCAAAGCTGGAAAGAGGTACTACAATTAGTTTTCCTTTGATTTCAGGGACATTTATTCTGCTTATCTCAAGACAGAGCTAATAAACCAAATGGTTTTGAAAGGTCCTAAATGGTTCTCAACATTTGGGCACATTCCAAGAAGGCTAAGTTAATTTAGCTATTCATAGAGTGGCACATTTGACAGGGAAAATGCAAATCAGATTATTGCAGTTAATGTTTGATTAGCCACTCAAACTGGAAGAGAAGCAGTGACAGGTAAGTAGAGATGATGCTACAGCTGCTGTAATTTATTTGACTTCTGAAAGCCTTGTTTGACTTGCTTGGGAAAATGTTTAGGAGGCTGTATGAGATTTGCATGAGATGGCAAATTTGCTGTGGAGCCCCTAGAGGATAAAGTAAAGGTCAACCACGTGATATTGCTTATCATACACTCTAAAACATAGTCAACTCTAAGGAAGAGATAAAATAGTCCTCAGTCAACCATCCCTAGAGTACTTCTCATGAATGTTTTCCATCTGTGGGTCATGACCCATGAATGAGTCTAGAAATAAATTTAGTGTGTTGTGATCAGTATGGGTCTAGATGAGAAAAATAAGTTTAAAAACCACTGCCTTAAATACTCCCCCCTTTCTTTTCCTGCCCCCATCCCGTACATTTCCTACTTCCAACCAACAGGAGCAAAACACTTTCTCTCAAGTCTGTATGGCCACATCCTGTGCTGATTTTCAAGGAGTTAATTTTTCCATTAAAAAAAAAAAAGTCAGGTTAAAATATCCATTAGAAAAGGCAAGAGATAATTCTATTTTCTCCACCTGTCAGCAAAGTGTGTGTTATAATGGGTAAGAGGCTTTGCCTTTGGACTTCTCCCTGAGAAAAAAATTTGTAAATTCCCTTCTCTTGTATATTAAAATGTCACATAAAAATAAGGGAGATTACAATAATAAAGTTATAATGCTGGGATCTGGCTAGGTTCCTAAGGATTGCACTCACGGCCCAGCACCAGAAGCTGTAGAACAGAGAGGGCCTGTAGTAACTGTATGCAACGGTAGTAAACCCTCAAATCTGAAACGTTACTTCTTCAGCTGGGCTGCTGGCACTTCCAACTCCAAAGACTATTGCTGCCAGCAGGATCCTCAGGGTAAATGACCTTGACGTTTGAAGCCCCGGCACGTGCCTCACTCTCAGAAGTAAAGCACTGATCACAAATCCGATGGCCGTGGGTGACAGCTCCGTTGCACCCCAGACCTGTACATCCAGCTGCCTACCAGACCTCTGTACACAGAGGGATGCAACTCAATATATTCCAAACTCAACCTGTCTTCTTCCTTTACAAGCCAACCCACCACACACATCCACCGTGCTGCCCTGTGGGATGCTTCAACTAAATGAGTAACTGCCAAGAGCCAGGTTCTTCATGCCCATTTACCTAAAGCCAGAGACTCAGGCATCCTCTCTGAATTCTTCCCTCTCTCTTATCATCAGTTTCTGTGGATCTTACCTCATACAACTTTCTAGGAAGTGTTCACTCCTCCCCATGCCTCCTACCATCATTCTAGCTCAGGATACTGCTCCTCACCTGGATTACAGCAACAGTGCTATCACCAGTTTTCCTTTCTCTCCAAACCGGTCTCCAAAACCAGAGCCAAACACAATACTCAAAATGCAATAATGGGTGTGTCACTTCTCTTGCTAAAAGATAAATAACCACAGCCCTTCAATGGCTGCTCTTTGCCCTCAGGTAGAGTCCAAATATCTCAATGTGACCTAATAATCCCTTGCCCGCAAGCTATTTTCTCTTGCCAATTAGAACACACTGCAGTTCTCCAGATAAGTGAACCCTGCATCCCCACCCCTGCCACTCATCTCCACACCACACGCAGGTGGCCTCTGGAAAGACTTCTTGGACCCTGGTGGGCATGGCACACCTGGGCTTCCTCACTACTCTCACAGCATCTATCACGCCACTCAACAGCTCCGCTGCTTGGGTCTCCTCCACCGGGCCTGTGAATTCCTTGACGAGTGGACTGTGTCTGACTGGTTTACAACACCCAGCACTGTGCCTGGCACAAAGCAAATGCTGACTACATATATTGCTGCACAATGTGGACTTCCAGCAGTGACTAGGAAACCATAAACCTCTGAGGTGCAGAAGGATGGAAAACCTAGAGCTGGAAGGTCATCCAATGACCCTCTGCTACACAGTCTGAAAACAAAAGAGTGTTCAAGTCAATTACGTAAGTCTGTTTATGATTATAAACAATATCAAAGTTAAGTGTATTTTACCTTTAAAACCTGGTTTTACTTTACATAATTATACCAAAAAAATCACAATTGTAATAGCTATTAGATTTCTCCCTGGCCTTTCCATTTTTTTTTTTTTTTTTTGGTACGCGGGCCTCTCACTGCTGTGGCCTCTCCCGTTGCAGAGCACAGGCTCCAGACGCGCAGGCTCAGCGGCCATGGCTCACGGGCCCAGCCGCTCCGCGGCACGTGGGATCTTCCGGACCGAGGCACGAACCCGTGTCCCCTGCACCGGCAGGCGGACTCTCAGCCACTGCGCCACCAGGGAAGCCCTCCATTTTTTAATCTGTATGTTTGTGTTTCTTGTTAAATAGCTGTAATCACAGCATATGTAGCTTGCTAATTTAGTGTTATTCTGTACAGTTTTTCCCAAGTGGGTACACAGTCTTCATATTCATAATATTAATGACAGAATAAATGCCATCAAGTAAACACATTATAGTTTTCTTAATCATATTTAGGCAGTTTTAAATCTTTACTAGTTTAAATCATGCTGCAAAAGATCCATAAAACAAATATATAAATTTTTTTTCTAATTAGGACACGGTTCCCGCCCCCCTCATTTTAGAGGATTCCTTTGCCACTGGAAAGAACCTGAAAAGGATGCACGCTTGGGACACTGTCCACATGAACAGTATTAAACGTAGTGGCTAGTGTACCTATGGAAGAAAGGACTTGCAGATCAAAACACATGCCTGGTAGAGGAATGAGCAAGAAAGGAAGCTGTAAGTGGTGATGGAGAAGACAGGAGGAGGAGAGAGATGCTGCTGAAACAGAGGAGAAGCAGGAATTCAGACAGGCAAGGTCCAAGTGGAACATGTTCCTGAAGGGCCAGAGAGAAGCAATTCTAGAGTCATGCTCGGTTCTCAGACAGTTAACTAAGACTCTACCCTGCAGCTGTCCTTGCTCTGAAACAGGACATCCCAGGGGTGAGTGGACCATTTGACATCTCAGAGCACAGCAGCTTTTCCAGCAGTGCTAGGCGTCCCATATAAACATGAAAGCCATAAGTGACAGCAGAGGATTCTGACCTTTTTCTAAGGCAAGAAGAGGAAGAACAAACCAGTGGCTACCAGGGCAGAAAATTTATTTAGGAGGGACACTTTGGGAAGCATATCTGAAGGAACAGTAGAATCTCAACCTACTATGCCATGAACACGGGTCACTCAACGCTACCTCCTTGCCCCCAGGTCCAGACCTTGCAGGGACAGTTCAACTTCTGCTAACAGCCTGGTTCCTCCCTCAGCTTCCTATAATGAAAATTTTGTTCAGCACTCAAATAAATGTTATTTCTCACACAACTCTCATCTTCTGTCGTTCTTGTGCTAACCTCAACCATTTCCTCCTTCCACTTTCACTGTCAAAGAATAATAAAATCCTCCTTGGTAGCTCATTCTTAATTAACATGCTGTTTTCTTCTCCTCCCGTCCTAGAAGCACAAAGGCAAAGGGGATCTGAAGTCTCCCTGAGAACACAGAGCTGTAGTCATTACAGTTCTATGTCTACCTATTCCATTTACCTTATCAAAAAATCTTAACGTTCACACATCCTCTAAGAAGCCAGGTTGCTGGGAAGCCTTGAATTCAGCAGAGCTTAAAAACCAGAGGAAAAAAATGGTCAACAAGTCATACTTTCTTGTTAGAAATGCCGTCTATCTCCTGCACCATCCCCCATCCCCATGCCTCTTCCGCGCCTTGTTCAATACCCTACGGAGACCCTTTAAAAACACAGTCTGTGCTTTCAGCAGTAACTGACATCCCTGTAAATCCATGTAATGTTCAGGAAATAAATCCAGTGCTCTCTGCTGCCCGTACAGCAACATTAATCTTACGAACAGTACCACGGAACACCCTCCCCTCTGCCTCCCCTCCCCTCCCTCCATCTGCTTTAAGTAGGGCAAGTATTTTACTCATGTTAATTGTTCTGACAGATGAGGATCAACCCTGCTTTAATCCATTTGCAGCCTAGCACTTGGTTCGTTTATCTTCTCAAATGCTGTTAGAGGCAAGCACACTGGCTGTGGGGGACATGAGAGCTACTTCAGGGCAGCGCTCTGTACTCTTAAGTGACTGACTCGACAGTCCTTAGAGAGGGAAGCAAAGGGAAACGCGTCCCCAAACTGGTTTAAGGTCTTTTGGTGGCCACTGTGGTTGTGCTTTGATCCTTTAAAAACAGTAGATAGTAGGATTTTATTAAATTAAGACAAATTATATTGATTTCTTTTCAATTGTTAGCATGTCTTCTCATTTACCAATTAGTCATATGCAAGTTCTTTAAAAGACAGAAGGATACAGCGGAATTTCATCGGATTTTGCTATAAAATTAGACAACCCAATTAGGAACCGTGAGCATTTTGCAAGGGTATGCCACCTGCTTACAGGTCACACTGGGGAGCATCAGAACCAAGGCCTGCCAGTGTTTACAAGAGTATAGGCCTTAACTACAGGCACACCTGGGTTCAGATTCCAGCTCCACCATTTGTCACCTCCACACCCAGCCACCATGAATACAGCAGAGTATTGAATGATTTAGCACATTTAACACCCAGCCTGATACTGTTCCCCAGCCACGGGCTTTGGGTGTGTCCCCTTAAGGTACTGTTATGTGTACCTAAATCCTGGTTTTAATTACCTGAAACAGTAGCTTCATACGCTGTGCTAAATATTTCCTAGATATTTCTACTCCCACCCAAGAAGTACATCACGGAGGACTTGTATAGAGAATGAATGCAGTGACCTGACACCCTCCTTCTCCAATTTTAGGACAGATGTAGCTGGTCGCCCTGTCCTCCCTGAGCACTGTTTCCTCACTGGCATCTGGACTCCACTGGCCCATCTCCACTGCTTATCCCCCATGTGGTTTTGAATTTGCCACTTTCTTATTCCTAATTCCTCTATTGGTCTTATTTCTATTTCCACTTCAATTCCATCCTGTCTCCTGTGCTTTCAAGGTAATAACATTATACATTTCAAGTTTTCAGTACAGGGTTTTCAGTTCAGAAATCCAGTGAACAAAAATAAATATGCTACGACTCAGGTTTATGCGATGTAGAACAGAGAGAACCCATCTGCAAAACTCACTTTTTACCCCCTCACAGGCAGAACTAATGATTTCTTCCTCCTTCCCCTCACCCCTCTGCTTTCAACCCTGCTCAGCCTACAATGGTAAGAAGAAAGTGAACAGAGAGGAGAAGATTCTTCTAGATTTGGGCTCTTTCTCTTTCAACTTCCAGGTAAGGGGTGGCCCATGATCAGCTGCTTAACAAAAAGTCCTATTACAGACATGAGAAACACTTATGCTACAATGTGACTCCTTTTTTTTTTTTTTTAAAACCATTTTTCAAATTGAAGTATAGTTGATTTACAATGTTGTGTTAGTTTCAGGTGTACAGCAAAGTGATTCAGTTATACACATATATATGTAATCTATTCTTTTTCAGATTCTTTCCTATTATAGGTTATTACAAGATATTGAATATAGTTCCCTGTGCTATACAGTAGGTCCTTGTTGTTTACCTGTTTTATACATAGTAGTGTGTATACGGTTCATCCCAAACTCCTAATTTATTACCCAGCACTCCCCCCCACTATCCCCTTTGGTAACCATAAGCTTGTCTTCTACGTCTGTGAGTAATGTGACTCCTTCTCACCCAAACAAATATATTTATATACTTGCACATACATTAGGATCTCAACAGTATAAAAAAATCAATTATTTTCTCTATGTAATAGAAAATATTAAAACGTAAATATATCTGGATGCGGGATTTTAGGTTATTTTGGTTTCAGCATTTTTCTGATTTTCTGTATGTTACATGATGAGTAGAATTACTTTTCTAATAAGAAAAATTCTAGTTATGTAAAGTCATTTATGGCCCGCCCGTCCCCATTCAGCACCCTATTCTGCATGCCCTCATTAACCCTGTTTACAACTTAATCTAAAATGATCCTGAGTAGCCACTTGCAATTTTGCAGAGCAAAAGCTTCGACTTGCCAAATTGATTAAATTTTATTAATGTAGTAGTGCCTTAAAACCTACATATATTCTTCTGAGCTCCAAGTTTAACACTGAGATCAGTAAATGTCTCCATGAACTGATGACACCCATTAAGAACAACTTTGTTTAAATCACCAGACACAGACAATTTAGACAGTTGCCAAATTTAGATAATTCCTAAAAATGGATTTTGATGGGAAGCTCTGATTCCCAAGAAGCACTTTTCCTGGTTCTGCTGCTAACAAAATAAGGCTGGACGTGCACAGGCTTCTGTAAGACCCTCTCGGGCAAACTGTAGGCCAGCACTACTTGTCAGAATACCATGACCAGCCTTGATATGTCCTGATTAGAATTTAGAAATGGATTCTGGTGAGCTACACTTTTACTGAGACTCAAAGAATTTACCTTGGCTGTTCTGTGGTTTGTAATAGTTGAAGTCAATATTTAAGAAACTAAAAGAGGGCTTCCCTGGTGGCACAGTGGTTGAGAGTCCGCCTGCCGATGCAGGGGACACGGGTTCGTGCCCTGGTCCGGGAAGATCCCACATGCCGCGGAGCGGCTGGGCCCGTGAGCCATGGCCGCTGAGCCTGCGCTCTGCAACGGGAGAGGCCACGACAGTGAGAGGCCCGCGTACCGCAAAAAAAAAAAAAAAAAAAAAAAAAGAAACTAAAAGAGAACATATGTACTCCAAAGACTAAACTGATAGCATTCAGTAAAAATACCTTGAATCTCTGACCATGAACAGGAATATAAATGAGAGGATGCACTGGCCTTAGCTACCTTCTGACTGTGCACTGCTGTTGGAGAGTGGCATCAAATCTGACTTTACTCTCAGGGCCTCGGTTTTCTCAGCTACAGAATGGGATAACCAGTCCCCTGGAGATGATGTGGTGAGAGGGTGCATATGAAGGAATGGAAATAGTAAGAGTCACAAATGTAAGGGGCTGGGCTTACCGTATTCATCCCCAAAGGCAAACCTGAAACCAGAATGAAGATCATCTGCCTAGATAGTTCCTTTCTCCCCATGTAAAAGTCACAGTTCCAAAAACAAAATTGCATTAAAAACAAACAAATGAGGGAGATATCACCTCACACCTGTCAGAATGGCTACCATCAAAAAGAACACAAATAATAAATGTTGGCAAGGACGTGGAGAAAAAAGAACCCTAGCACACTGCTGGTGGGAATGTGAATTAGTGCAGACACTGTGGAAAACAATATGAAGATTTCTCAAGAAAAAAGCATAACAAAAACCCTAAAAACATGGGGCTTCCCTGGTGGCGCAGTGGTTGAGAGTCCGCCTGCCGATGCAGGGGACGCGGGTTCGTGCCCCGGTCCAGGAGGATCTCACATGCTGCGGAGCGGCTGCACCCGTGAGCCATGGCCGCTGAGGCTGCGCGTCCAGAGCCTGAGATGTTCACAGCAGCATTATTGACAATAGCCAAGATATGGAAACAACCAAAGTATCCAACAACAGATGAATGGGTGAAGAAGACATGGTGTATATACACGATAGAATACTACTCAGACATAAAAAAGAACAAAATTTTGCCCTTTGCAACAACATGGATGGACTTGGAGGTTATTATGCTAAGTGAAATAAGTCAGACAGAGAAAGACAAATAGTGTATGATATCATTTACGTGGGGAATCTAAACAGCAGAACCAACTAGTGAATGTAACAAAAAGAAGCAGATTCACAGATATAGAGAACAAACTAGTGATGAGCAGTGAGGAGAGGGAAGGGGGAGGGGCAAGATAGATGGAGGGGAATAAGAGGTACAAGCTATTAGGCATAAAATAAACTGCAAGGACATACTGTACAAGGCAGGGAAGACGGCCAACATTTCATAGTAACTACACACGGAGTACAATCGTTTACAACTGTGAATCACCATACTGCACACCTGAAGCTTATGTAACATTACACGTCAATTACACCTCTCTGAACAACAAGACGACAGTGGCACTGGTCATTGGGCCGAGGAAGAGCAAGTTCTGTCACCCGTGGCTGCAGCCCCGCCAGCAGCTCCCTGTCCTGCGCCTGCCTGTAACAGTCGCCATGCGGTAGGGCGCTCTCCCCACCAGCCGTGGCTCATCAGCGTCCTCTGTTCTTCCCTAATAGCCCAGCCAGAGCCTCTCTGCAGCTCCAGGGCAGAACCACCCTGTGCTCCGGGTCAGCTCAAGCATCCTCGAGCGTTTCCCAGGGCACAGCCACAGCGCTCTTCCTCACCTAGGGTTACTCCTTACCTGTCAGTTTAGTTTCTACCCTAGGGGAGCTCCCCATGGCTGAAGTGCTTTTAAGTAGGTCTTGATAGGAGAGAAAGAATGAAACTGCCTTACACACTAACAAAATTTCTTTGTTCCATTAGCATTTACCGGATGCTTTCCGTGAAAGGTGTTCTAGCCTTCCACAGCGTCGCGTCTATTCTTCCACCAGAGCACTCAAGCCAGACCCAGTGTTTCAGTGTGGTGGACTGGACACGCCTCCTTTTTCTAACTAGGTGGTAAGTGATTCATTCAATACACAGCTATCAGGTACCTCTTAGGTGCTAGGCATTCTGTTAAGAATGGAAGTAAAAGGGCTTCCCTGGTGGCACAGTGGTTGAGAGTCCGCCTGCCCACGCAGGGGACATGGGTTCGTGCCCCGGTCCGGGAAGATCCCACATGCCGTGGAGCGGCTGGGCCCGTAAGCCATGGCCGCTGAGCCTGCGTGTCCGGAGCCTGTGCTCCGCAACGGGAGAGGCCACAACAGTGAGAGACCCGTGTACCGCAAAAAAAAAAAAAAAGAATGGAAGTAAAAGATTGCTAAGACGCTCTTCAGCTTCAAAAGGTAAGGCCTCAGAAAGCTACACAGACACTCACATGAAAATATTAAAGCACCTGATATCTCCTTTCACTATACAACATACATCATGGTGAACTTTTTTTTTTTTTTGGCCGTGCCGTGGGGCATGAAGGATCTTACTTCCCCCACCAGGGATCGAACCTGTGCCCCTTGCAGTGGGAGCGCAGAGTCTTCCACTGGACCACCAGGGAAGTCTTGAATTTTATATTTACATGCTGGTCTCCATACGTGGTGATGAGCTCCTAGATTTACCTGTTTCCAGTTCCTAGCACAACACCTGACACACAGTTGGAACTCCGTGCATGCTTAGCCCGTGAAGAGCTGACAAACCAGATAACAAAGAGGTGCATACTGAATAACCGTGCTGCCACAGGAAGTCTGTGTTAAGGGCCACAGTGGAAGTTCCAATAATTTATCACAAGACAGAAGACAGTTCCGTGCAGTTCCCACTTGAGATGGTTTAGAGGATCTTTTTGGAGAACAGGCATTTGCCCTAAGCCCGAAAGTAGGATTTCTACAGGCAGGAAAAATGAAAGTTCGGGGGGAGGGAGCGTCCCGGTGGGCAGAACGGCTTAAGTGAAAGCGCTGTATCATTTACAATGGGTACAGAGCTACCAGGAGATAGGCCTTATGCAGCTGGGGCTCTAGGTCTCCCAGGGGCCCCATCTGCTCCGGGCTGTTATGATTTAAAAGGTTAGCAGCTGCTCTAGTAGCCAAAAGGCAGGTTCCCTACACTCCTGAGAGAAAGGCTCTGAAAATTTTAAGCTGTGTGTGTGTGTGTGTGTGTGCGCGCGCACACGTGTGTGTGTGTGTGTGTGAGAGAGAGAGAGAGAGATTTTTCCTTTATAGTATAGTAAGCTTCTCTAAATTTCAATGTTTTCAATATATGACTCTTCACATCTATCTTTTCTTTCTTCCTTCCTGTAAAACTACTCTTAAAAACATTCTTTCCGGGCTTCCCTGGTGGCGCAGTGGTTGAGAGTCCGCCTGCCGATGCAGGGGACGCGGGTTCGTGTCCCGGTCCGGGAGGATCCCAACACGCCGCGGAGCGGCTAGGCCCGTGAGCCATGGCCGCTGAGCCTGCGCGTCCGGAGCCTGTGCTCCGCAACAGAAGAGGCCACAACAGTGAGAGGCCCGCGTACCGCAAAAAAAAAAAAAAAAAATCTTTCCTGACCTCAGAAGAAAGAAGAGTGTACCACTGCTGTTCGGCCCCTGACTAAGCAACCTCCCCGCCGCACCCCCCATACCTCTCTCCTCAGGAGGGGCCTGGCTTCACTTCCAAATAAGCCTGGAAAGGACACTGCATTAGTGTCCTAAACGACAGTCCAACCTCCCCTGCACTGACAGGAATACTGTATCCAGCACAGAGAAGGGCGGGAGTCTAAGCATACCCACAGCCACTCAGGCATCTGGAGGAATGTGCTGACGCAAAAGCCCCATCCTCAGAGTGCCACGGGGAAGCCCGACCATCCAGAGGGATGGGAACTATCTGGAAACTATGACTAGTGAGGAATGACTGTCAGGTTTCTCTGAGGTTCTGTCTGAAGAACAAGTTGGAGAGAAGGGGTGGGAGGCAAAGAACTACCATCATTTTGTTCCTTCCACCTGCTCCCTCCTCTGTCACCCCCTCCTTCACCCCCATCTCACAATTCCCGATTCTATTTTTCAGTTGTGCAAACTGAAGGCCACGGAGGTTACAGTGACCATCCACAGTCACAAAGCTGGTTAGCAGAATGAATGTCTGATGCCACCTCCCACCCCCGCCAAGCTCAGCAGAGGAGGCAGCTGGCATTTAATATTCAGTGATATTCCAAAGACCTGTGACCTCTTAACATTAGAGTTTGCTCTTATCAAGAGTGGTTTCCCACTTATTAGCACCATGTATTTGTTGAGATGAATGTGGATAATATCAATACTTTGGAAGAACATAACAGGATAGTTCAGGTCCTTAACCCAAAGCTCTGTTTCAAGTTACGACAGTCTAAAAAAGCTACAACAACAGCTTCTAATTCTCTGCCACCCACTCTCCCACCAACTCAATTAATTTTTCTTAACTGCTAGGTATAATTTAACTTCTTTGTTTGGACTGGTTAGAAAGATGTTGGAAGGAAAATCAGACCAACTTGTAAAACTTTATTTTGTTAATTTGTGGAATAGCACATGGCTTTCCTCTATAGCAGTTCAGTTTCTATAATCCTATAGGAACCGAGGTCAACCAGGCATGCTTTTATTAAAAAATATCAAAAGAAGAAACGGACAGGTGTAAGTCAAACGGATAAGTCTGCAACTGTAGAACACATAACCTCTGTGTAAAATCTTTACATTCCACTGACAGAGGTGTACTAGATAGCTGAGCACTTCAACCTCACAGCTCCAATTCTAGAATTATACTCTGAAATAGACAGACAACCTAAACTTTATATACAGGACCCAGTGACATACACTGTAGTGAGAGAAAGAAAGAAAAAGTTATTCTGAGAACCTCTGTCTGTCTCCAAACCCAAATCTCACCTCCTCCACCTTTTAACTGAAAGGGATAAAAGAGAAGGACGGCAAAGGCACTCAGGGGAGCCCAAGGGTGTCTAATGACAATGTACAATCACATCTACTACATTAATGCGGGTCTAAAAACATGGAATAAATGCCAGGCCACAGAAGGCTGTTAACCATTCCATGTGTAAAGAGCCTTTCCACAATGGTTGAAATGTCACCTTTGTGAGAACAGAGTGGGCATGAGGGGATGAATTCCTCCCAGTTTGGATCCTGACTGCCTAAGCTGTCTCCAAGATGAGGTCCCAATTCTCAGGCCGTCAGGGGAGAGGAGAGGGTGAGGAAGGGTGGTTGTATGAATGGAGCGGGTTCACTCTGGCAGGCAAGTCTTACTTCACGAGATACAAGTCCTGGAGGGAACAACTCCTCTACAGACCTGAAAACCACGAGGAAAAATAAATGGCGCTAATACATGGAAGCAACCTAAGTGTTCATCGACAGAGGAATGGATAAAGAAGATGCGGTACATATATACAATGGAATATTACTCAGCCATAAAAAGAATGAAATAATACCATTTGCAGCAACATGGATGGACCTAGAAATTATCATACTAAGTAAGTCAGAGAAAGACAAATACCATGATATCACTTACATGTGGAATCTAAAAATAATGATACAGATGAACTTCTTTACAAAACAGAAACAGACTCACAGACATAGAAAACAAACTTATGGTTACCAAAGGGGAAAGATTGGGGGTGGGGAGGGATAAATTGGGAGTTTGGGATTAACATATACACACTACTATATATAAAATAGATAATCAGCAAGGACCTACTGTATAGCACAGGGAACCCTACTCAATATTCTGTAATAATCTATATAGGAAAAGAATTTGACAAAGAATTTATATGTATAATTGAATCACTCTGCTGTACACCTGAAACTAATACAACATTGTAAATCAACTATAACATAAATTAAAAAATTTTTTAAATAAGTAAGTAAATAAATGGCTCTAACCAGTGAAGGAGATGTCATGTCCAACCTGAGCTTACAACCTTGACCCATAAGAGGGGTCCACCACACACAGACGGTCTATCGTGTTCTAAAAATTCTGGTTACAGGATTCTAACATTCCCGGATACACAACTTCCCAACTCATAGGAGATGAGAAGCAGCAAATTAAAAGGCTAGAGACAGCTACACAGATAACAGCAAGAACTGACAGCTGACAGAAAGGTAAGGAAGACAATTATTTCAAAAAGCCAACCCATGGAAAAACTCAGCCGCAGACTGGGGCCACCAAGAGGGACAAACGGCTTTACAAACTTCAGTCGCTCTTAAGTCATTGCCATCCCTGAGCACACTAAAATAATTTATTACAAGTATAGGAGAGAAATATGGCTTGGTAGCAGAGCATATAAAAGAGATTTAGGAATTCTAGTTCGCACAAAGTTCATGGAGAATTAAGCGTGCCCGGGGCCCCCAGGAGCTCTGCAGTCTTAGGACACAGTAACAGAGGCTGCATGGGGAGCCTCCCAACCCCACACTGGTCAGATCCGTCCATTTCTGGACTCCTTGTTTTGAGAACAAAATATAAGTGTGCGTTCAGACGAGAGGCGCTAGGACCCCGAGATTTGAAAATGAGTAATCTGAGAGACAGATGTTTTGCCGTTGCTGTTGCTTTTAGGTGGAGGGATGATTTAGGGGTCTGGGGAGCAGGGCGCATAAACCCAGTGTGAAGGACTGCGTGGGAGCCACTGCAGCTGAAACAGGGGAGGGGTGGGGGGCTCCTGGGATTCTTGGGGGAGGACATTCACCTGTGCTGCAAATGACGCTCGCATCGTTACCAGGGGTCTGACCGCATCTGCACGGTGTCGCCGGCTCAGAGGCCCTTCTCAAACCAGGGGAACCCGGAGTGTGGAGACGGCGTGCGTGCCAGTGGGCACGTGAAGCCACAACGTGCGTGGCTCTGGGGCATGTGGGGAGGGAGCTTTACAGACTGGCATTCAGACATCCTGCCTGTGGTCTGCACAGTCTCCCTCCTTTTCTACTGTAAATGTGAATGCATTTAACAGGCAAATATATTTCCGGATTTCCTGAAACGACCTGCAGCAGGTGTGGTGACAGCGGTCTAGAAGGGAGGGCAGCCTCCGCCTGCTACCTTCCACAATTCACACCACCTCCTCTTAAACAAAAACAAATACACCGCCTAGCCCACTTCATTGACGTAACCTACCCCGCCTGGCATTTGAGTTTGCGAGGCCTGCCCTAGAGCAACACTTGACTTGATTTAAACGTCAACAAGATATTTCTGTATTGAAGACTGACACGCATATATCACAAAGTAAAACACGTGGGCACTTTTAAGAGAAAACCTCTACCGGCCCCGAGGTGGTAAAGAACTTCCAAGCTATGGACTCTTTCAAGGGTCACCATGGGCTGTGCTCTGCTTCCCGAGGGGGGCAGTTTCCCATCCTGCTGTATTTCAGGGCAGTGGGTCTCAACCAGGGGCGATTTTGTTCCCAGGCAATATCCGGAGACATTTTTGGTGGTTGGGGGTGCTATTAGCATCTAGTGGGTGGAGGCCAGGGATGCCCCTGAGCACCTACACTGCACAGGACAGCCCTCATGACAAAGAACTGCCTGGCCAAAAATGCTGAGGCTGAGATACCCTGCTTTAGGGGGATGTTTGAGAAGTGCTGGCCTGTAGGATTTAGGATATTTTGAGGCTCCTCAACATCCAGCCCTAAGCAGCCATCCCAAACGCATCTAAGCTTCCCTGACTTGTCCCCTCCCCTCCCCTCCTCGCCCGTCCCGGCACTACTGGTCTTCCTTCTAGCCTTAACACGCTCAACTCGGCCCCGTCCTGAATGTATTAACCCCACACCCTTCCATCCCTACTTATCTTTCAAGCTCACCCTCAATATTACCTTCTCCTAGAATCTGACCCCCTGGACTCCTTGCCAACATGAGATTGCTTCCTTCTGCGTTCTCATATTTTAAAAATTAAAACAACAACAACAAAACAAAATACCACCTTGATAATATCACAAATGTGACAACCTCTGTTTTGTGTTATTCAATTTGACTGTATTTATACCACCTCATTTAGGACTCACAGCATTGCTGTCTGAAAGGCAACGAGAGCACGTATTTGTGAGGTGCTTAAAGGCCCGGGCTCTGCACCCAGGTGCGCAAGGACTTGGGTTTCTGCACCGTCTCTCGTTGGCTCTGTGATCATGGGCTAGTTTCTTCACTTTCTCTTGATGAAAAACGGGTGAGAGCACCCTCAGGGGACTAAGTTGTCATGACATCAGAACTTAGACAAGGGAGTCTTTGGTGGTCGGGGGATACCCTCAGGGCAGGTTCACTCCAAATCCCACAGCGATACTGGGGCTTTCTGTAGGAATCCTGTTTGCACAGGGAGGGAGACTGCACCGGCTTGAGACACACCCTGTGTTCCCCAGAAACGGTGCCACCTGACCCCAAGTTGAGATTTCTCTCAAGAGCCAAGAAGGCACTGAGAGAGTGCCTACTCCTAAAATAGAGATTAAATACCCACCCACCTATGTCCACAGCCTAGAGCCTAGTTCCGTTTGTGTGTCTGCTGTAGAAGTCTTAAAATAGGTCTCCACGTTTTACTGTGACTCCTGAATACCATTCCAGTACTAACATCATTTCGGGTCGAAGCTGGCTGTGTAGACCTTGTCTCCCAGGTGGTAACGAATGGTCAGCAAGCTCCCAAACACCCTGTAAGTATCATTTAGTCCAGCAGAGAATGTTGTAATAAAACACACCAACAAAAGTATGTGCACCAGGCCCGTGGCCAGGCTGTGCTGGTGGCCGGAGCCCCCGGGCCGTCCCTCGAGATCAGGCGGCCCTGGAGGCCAGCGGCTGGAGAGGTACGGCCTCTCCGGCCTCACGGGCGCCCTGGCAGGGCCTCCCTCCCGGGAGTGGGTGTTTGTCTGGCCTGCGGCTGTACACGGCCGGGCCCGCTGTCCCACTCTCCAGCCGGACAGCAGGTGCCGCGAGTCGGGCCCCGGAACCGTGGTGAGCGTGGCAGCCTGACTGGCCGGGGTCAGCCCGGAGCCCCCTCCCAAGCTCCCCCGCCGGGCGCCGCCAGCCTCGTGTCCCTGTGCTGGGAAGCAGGGTGGTTGTGAGGGCTCCCAGTGAGCGAATGCAGGCAGCTGGTCCCAAGGTGTGATGGTTCTGCATGGCTTGTCGGGAAGGTGTCCCTGGGGACCGAGCAATCAGCTGTACTTCTCTCGTGAAGCACCGCTTTCCTTTGCCTTTCCCCTCACCCTTGCTGCCCCGGGACTGCACCTCCTAATAAAATCTTAGCACTTAAACTTGGCCCCAGGCTCTGCTTTCTAGGTAACCCTTTAGCAGCCTTTGGTCTTTCACTCTGTGCTTTACTGAAAATTTCATAGCCACAACAGCAAACAAAATTAAGATTCTTTCTGGCTCTGGCGTACTGTCCTATTAGCCCTGAACTGCTACTTGAAAAAGCAACCAGCTGAAACCAATACTAAGTACATACATTTATATACACATACCTCTGTGTGAGTTAGTAGAGATTAAAAATTTGTTTTTCCATTAAAAAAAAAAAAGTATGTGCACCCATGACCAAAAGAGAAAAACCAAATGGATTCCCCCAAAGAGGTTAAGCTATCACAAACGTGAGCCCCACCAGGTTAGATGGAACCCACGTTACAAGCCAGCCTCCTTACAGCCGTATTGCATATGCAGGACAACGGGGGTATAAACAGATCAGATCTGGTGTGCGCCCCACTCGAGCATGATCCCGTTATCATTCTAGAGATGGGAAAGGAGGAGCAAGTAAACCAAGCCATCAAGGAGCCTCTTTCACTCCCAGGGTTTTGCAAAGGGCATGTGAAGGCGGCCATGCATTACTTAGAGTTAAGGATGTGGCGACCTCACGTGGGAACTGAAATAACAGATATAGCTTATATCAGAGCCAGTTTGTCCAGATTACACGCAAGCCCGTCCTTGTTCCTGGATGCCCCCATTTTCGTTTATAAGTTCAGCACAGCCAAGATCGGATACTGTCAAGCTTCATGTAAAGAGGAGACCCGGCTGACACACTAAATTCATCTCATTATTTACCAAAAGGAGGTAAAAAAAGATTCTAATTATTCTAGCACCATCATGAAACAGGTAACCAAGAAACAGAGATTCACGTGCTCTGCCACAGAATACCATACAGTCCGAATTTAGTTTCAAAGGACAGCCACAGTGACTGCAGGGGTATGGCTGCTAAGTTTATATTATTTAATAAGTATATGTAATCAAGAGGCTGAAGGCTTTATGCTTTCATAATCGTTAAGTAGAGATGTATTACGTAAAACACAACAGCAGAGAGAAGGAAAGCAAGACTGAGGTTGCACACACTTCTCAGAGGGCATGGTATGGAGATGCCAACCCACATTTAAACCTGAAAGTCAAAGGCAAGGTCCTATACACACATCACCTCATTTAATCATAACAACAGCCCTTCCTGGAAGGTGCTGTTGATGTTCTCATCTGAGCGTGAGGTGACTGAGTCTCAGAGACGGAATGATGTGTCCAAGAAACACAGCTGGTCAGGCAGAGGCAGGGCCAGGAATCAAAATGTTTGCCCGACTCCAAGTCCCTGCCTTTTACTTAGGTAAACGCTGAGCTCTGTGAACGATAAAAAAACAGAGCAAAGAACCCTGCAAGCCAGGATTAGACAGTGTAAATGAGAAGAGGATATGAAACAAGGAAAAGTAAATGGGAGAAGAGAAATGCTCGTTCCTCCACGGGACAAAGTTGAACTTTTCACAACAGATTTTCTGCGTGCAGAGCCCAGAGGCAGCTTCTCCTTGGAGAAGGCAGGCGGCCACTGAGCCCTAAGAAGAGCAACCACAGTGCAGAGTATCCCGGGGGCCGAAAGAAGCACCTGAGCAGACTCTTTATCACCTGAGACTGCCCACGGCTTCCAAAGGCTTCTACCGGTATTCGCGAAGCAATCCAACGTGTGCAGTCCCAGCGGGGGCTCTCACTTTGCTCTGACATCCTCTCTGGAAGAGGCTGATGTCCTAGATTGTGACTAACAGTCAGCTGTCACCTGTGCGTGAGGCTCTCAGCTGTGGTTCTGGTGGAGGGACTCACTATAGACCATCCCCTGATTTCACAGGACAGGAAAAATGAAACTTTGAAGTTTTAGCCTAATTTTTCACGTAAACAGAAGAGCGGTGCTTGAAGGACCAGATGACTGCAGCAGAGAAGGACCGTGCGAGTCTGTCGAAAGACATTCAGCATGGTTATGGGGCAGGTCAACAGCAAGGCTAACCTACTAACAAGCAGACCCAACTTACACATTCACGTGGATGCATCCTGTCCTCCTGAGAGGTCGGCTCGCCGGGACAGGCACTGGCTTCCACAAGGCTACCTCCACTCAACCATTCGCTGTCTCTGTCAGCCACGTCAAATTCTAGTTAAAAACCAGCACTCTCCTGATTTATTATCTACCTCACGCAGATTCAATACAACGGCCTTTTATTTTTAAAGAATCCAATTTGCCCCCAAAGGATGAAGATCTGTGGCTACTGAGAAAAGGTCACAAGAACGTGCGGCAATCTTTGCAAGGAATTCCAAATGGAGAGCTCCCCAAAAGTCATCTCTGTGTTTCCTCCCCTTTTATCAGAAAAGATTTAGAACTCACAGACGACTAGAGAATTGTACTGTGTATTGCCTACCTTGATTTAATGAATGTCAACCTTTGGTCATAGTTGCTTCCAGATTTTTTGAAAGGATATATCATGTTACAGCTATCCTTGAAGCCCCCTTTTGTATCCATCCTTGATCCCATTCTCTTCCTTACAGACAGCCACTCCACTGAAGCTGCTATGAACCTGCCCTGCCAGGTTTCCATACAACATAACCTCCCATACATGTGTAAAACTGTTCGTCTTGCTTAAATTCTAAGTGTTCTCTTCTACGTTGCCTTTGATATGTTGCTTCCCCCCACCCCATTCACCATTACAAGATTATCTATACTGATACAGCAATATTAATGAAGTATTACTTTGAACTGCTTCCTTTTCACAACCTTTAAGAAGTGTTCATTTTAACTGCTGTGTAGTATTCCATCGTCTGACGATTCCACAGTTTGTCAATTCACTTACCGCAGGAAGTTTCAGCTGCCCTTCATTTATTTACCACTATAACCAACGCTGTGACGTCGAGTCCTCTATTTGTCTCCCTGTACGTGTGAAGGAGCATCTCCGGGACATACCTAGAAGTGAAATTGCTAGACTACCTTCAGTCTTCCAGGAAGCTGCCCATATACTTTTCTAAATGGTGGTACCAATTTACACTCCCACCAGCATCGTATGAGAATGGCTACTGCTTCTCAACCTAATATAAATCGTACAATTAGAGTTTAATTTTTGATAAGTGAATGGGTGTGAACATCTTCCTTTAATATTTATTTCTAGTCACATTTCAATGGGATGAGGAATTTGAGCTTTTGAATCAGAATCCTGGCTCTGTAATCTGTAGTTCATATAACACCGGTAAAGTTCCTTGGCCTCATTAAACTTTGGTTATCATGGATGTAAAATGGTGGGTATAAGAAGAGCATCTTCCTAGAGGCATTATTATGATTAAATAATGTGCTTAAAGCACCTAATATCAATGCAATGTGTCTGGCACATAGCAAGTGCTCAGTAAACGTTAGGTAAGCCTCAAGGTAAAAGCTTGCCCTTTAGGTGTAAGCCCATTTTACAGGTGGTGAAACTGAGCCTGAGTTTGGACGGACCCTCCAGGATCACTCTGACTTGATAATGCAGAGCAGGGGACTCAGGGGACTCCAAGCCCCACAGTCTACCTGTCACCATGCTGCCCTGCCTCACATATCCCTCTGTAATCAAGCTGCACGACAATCAGAGAATAAATCAAAGCGAATGCAAATCAGCTAAGCAACCAAGAGGCTCCGAGTGCTGTGGGGATGACCAGAATACGGCCAAATCATGACTGAAGCTTGGAAAGAGACGTACTTTGTGATCAAGGACATGGGTGGGTACTACCACATTTAATTTTAACAGGCTGGCCGCTTACTTTTTATTAGCCACAGTCTTAATTAAACAGTCACCCATAAAGAGGCAGCCCATAACCACCACCGACCCAGCTGTGTGATGTTCCTGCAGGAGGAGCCCCAGGATTCCTCCCTCGCTAGGGGTTACTACAGCCGCATTTGCCTCCCCAGGTCCTGGCCTAAAGGGCCAGTTAAGGGCCAGAGACAGCCTGTCAACCCAGCCGAGCCACCTGCAGCCCACCACCCCTCCGCCCGGGCTCTTCTATCAGCATCCAATCAGGTGTTAAAGTGCCCATGAGGTCCCTGTATTTCCTCCCTGGAGAGCTGCTATGACAATCTTGCTCATTCTTGCTGTTGTAAAGCGAGCAAACTGCACAGCTTACAGGTCAGGTGACCAGATGTGAAAGAACTAGCTAGTCGTCTTTTGCTTGAATTTGCAAGGCTGCTCCAAGTCATGAAGGCTTTGCCAGGCCACTTGGTCTCCATTTCCGTGTGAAGTTCAGCAGGGAAGGGCTCTTAGAACTCTCCAATGTTAGGGAACTTTAAATGACATACTCCACAGGAAAAGGAGGGGCTTGGAACACAGAAAACAAATGGCTCTGGATCAAAACAAAGCAAAGCTCCGAATCTAGGGAGGAAAACTTGTTCCTGAGTCACAGCTAAAGAAGGGAGAGCTAGTCGGTATTCCGCTCCCTTCTGCTGGTGAAACTAAATGCACAGAAAAAACAACGCAAAAATTAGGGTGGGGTGGGGTGGAGTGAAACGCAGAAGCTGCTACAATAATATCCACCAGGAGCTGGTACAGTAGTACAGAAATATCTTAATGGTTCAAGAATTAAAGCATCTAGAGACGCAAAAAGGCTCTGCCAATGAAGCCTGGGCAGGGGTGAAGGGAAGGGCATGAAGATAACCACCGAGCTGATTCCTTTCCCTGGGGACCTGCCTCATTCTCAGAGGCAAAGAAAAACAATAGATGCCCCTCAAGCTTCAGAATGGAAACGTCTCTTGAAAACAAGCCCATTACCACAACTACAACCCTCTTTAGGGCCAAACGAAAGTACCCTGAAGTGGGAGAGGGGGGTGGAGTGGAGGCCAGAGCTCGGTGCCCACTCACAGCAGGCGTGATCAGGACGGCTGGTCCTCTCTGGATTATATGAATAGTTTTATTAAAGGCGCAGAAATCATCAAATGCAAACATTCCATCACCTCCTTTTGGCATTATCCATCACACTGCATGTAAGTTTCCAAATGTCACTGTGGAGAAGGTGGAGACTGTTTACCTGTCCATGCTCCTGATGTCTTCCCATCCCGTCATGACAAACGGCAGAGGTGGGAAGGGTTGGGAAGGGTGGTCTGCCTCCATCAGTCTCCACAGCAGCTTTCCACACATTTTTCCGAACAGGGTTTGAAAATTCTTTGCAAGTGCCTACTCTGTTCTCAATTCCCCCAGGCTCCCAGTCAGCTGTCTACACCTCTCATTTCAGGTCAGCCCTGGCCTTTGCTGCTGCCACTCTCCTTTCCTCTATCCCTTCAGAGGAACGAGGAAGCAGGGTCTCTTCTCTTTTTTAACATGGCCCTTTCTGGCCCTGGCTCATGCAGGAGCATCGGTGGAACTGGTGAAACAAAGTTTCACGTGGGGAAACATGGCTTGTCATGAGCATGACGTTACAGAATCCAGACGGCACCCAGGCCCTCCCGCTGGACCATGTTCTCCCACAGCCAGGCTGCGGCCTTCTGCCGGAGCAAAGGAAGGACGGGCAGATGGAAGAAAGAGGGGCGCAAGGGAAACAAAGATGACAGCTGTAGGGGCTCCCTGATCTCACAGTGATGCAGGCAGAGATTTCCTCCTTACCTCTGGCAGCACTACTTCTTGAGCCACACCTCTGCGCACATGAAGGGCAACAGAAACGAAGCAGGGTCACGGGGCTAAGGGTGGTGCCACCATTTTTGAGTTTTTTTTACGTGATGGTGAAGGTGACACAAGCAATTACAGAAAAGCGACCGAAACAAGCAGCCTGCTGGTAGGCCATCAGTCCCCAGGACTGCACCTTACACATTCTGCTGGTCCCAGGGCCACATGTCCCACCATCTCTGTCCCTCCCTTCACCACAGCAGCCTTCCCTCCCCTCCCCCTGGCCCAGAACATGTGCCCACACCTAAGAGTAAGCAAGGACAATACTTGGAGATGTTTTGATAAGGCCAACTATTAGGTTAAGGCACCGTTTGACAACCACCTTCGAGAGTACTTTCTAGAGGGCTTCTGATTCAGAAAAGAACATTCTCTGGGAGACTTTGTTCTCAACGACGATAAACCACGAGAGGCAAGGTACGAGTCTTTCACTAAAAACTTTTCCCCCTTCTCCTGAACTTAAGATTATATACTCACTGTAGAAAATTTGTAAATAAAAAAAACCATAAGAGGAAAATATCACTTATAACCCCACCCACTCTTGACATGTTAGCATACATCCTTTGCATGTACTCAAAAGTGACACATACATAAAGATACATATGTATGGGGTTTGGGG
Source organism: Neophocaena asiaeorientalis asiaeorientalis (assembly GCF_003031525.2). Lineage (NCBI taxonomy): Eukaryota > Metazoa > Chordata > Mammalia > Artiodactyla > Phocoenidae > Neophocaena > Neophocaena asiaeorientalis. The sequence goes on from NW_020173108.1 coordinate 6,725,225, forward strand.
TCATGTGGGCAGATAGACTCCTAGCTCTGACACTAATGGTGTGATGTACAGTTTAACAACTTAAGCCTTTTACTTTACTTATTTGCAAAAACGAGAGTTATACCACCTTCCCCATAGATTTGTGAGGGTTAAGAGAGATGATACAGGCAAAGCACACAATTCAGTCCAGACACGGAAGCACTTGCTAAGTGACAGCAAGACATCATCACTAGGAAAGTTTCTCATTTATTTGGGCTCTGTGTTAGCTTCCTATTGCTGCTGAAACAAATTACCACAAACTCAGTGACTTAAAACAACACACATTTATTATCTTACGGTTCTGGAGGTCAGAGTCTGAGGTAGTTTCACCTACGCCAACATTAAGACTCGCGGAGGCTCCGGGGGAGAATTCGTTTCCTCTCCTCTTCTGGCTTCTGGTGGCTGTTGGCACTCCCTTGGCTTAAGGCCTCTTCCTCCATCTTCAAAGCCAAAGCCTTGCTCTTCAAATCTCTCTCAGACTCTGACCCTCTGTCATCACATCTCTTCTGACTTTCATCTTCCTGCCTCCCTCTTATAAGGAGCCTTTTGATTATATTGGAGCCACCTGGTAATCCAGGATAACATTTCCATCTCAAAAGTAACTTAATCACATATGCAAAGTCCCTTTTATCTTGTAAGGTAACATATTCATAAATTCTAGGGATTAGGAGGAGGGTGCCGTTATTCAACCTACCAGATGCTCTCAGCATAGACGATGCTAGTTGAGGATGGTAACATGAATATGTTGGAAATATTTTTCTCCAGTTTGTCTAAATTCTTCCCATAAAAGTAACATAGTTGTCGTCAAATCCGATTGATCTATTCTTTGGTCATTTCTCCCACTATTTTTTTTTTTTTTGCGGTACATGGGCCTCTCTCACTGTTGTGGCCTCTCCTGTTGCAGAGCACAGGCTCCAGACGCGCAGGCTCAGTGGCCATGGCTCACGGGCCGAGCCGCTCCGCGGCATGTGGGATCCTCCCGGACCGGGACACAAACCCGCGTCCCCTGCATCGGCAGGCGGACCCTCAACCGCTGCGCCACCAGGGAAGCCCCTCTCCCACTAATTTTAAGCCTAGGAATTCCTTCCATATCCAGTCAGGTTCATATATGTGTACATGTGCATGTATCTGTGTGTATCTGACTCACTGTTACAAATCCAAAAAAATACAGAAACACATAAAGTAAGAGTAAATTCTGCTTCACATAGGAAACCACTTCATAGCTTGGGATCCACTCTCCCAGAGGTGATGCCCCTCATTCGCACACACACGTGCATTTCCATTTGTTTATGGGGCCAATTTGCACACTTAAGTCTCTAGTCCACCTGGGAGTTCCTTTACACCTGAATGCTATACACCTCGGAACTCCTCCTCTAACCTGTTTCTGTTCTGAAGAATGATTAACCAAAGCACTACCTACGTAATAGGTGTTACTTTTCTATGAAAGCACGTTTTGTGGGCTATTCCTGTTTTTTTTCCACTTACCCACACCTGGGGATCAGCCCGCTGCCCATTCTACTTCATGTCTGCAGGTGCCACCATTCACCTGGCAGCTGTTGCACGAACTGCAGAAATAACACGGGTAAAATTGAGCTGCGTCCAGAGGACTCCTTCTTCAAACCCAAGTCCATTAAGTGACATAAACATCACATTTCTGGTTTTATGGTTGGGGAAAAAGAAAAATGGTTCTATTTGACAAGTGAATGATTCTGCTTTGAATTTGTCACAAAGAAGTCCAGGAATCCAGCAGGTGTGCACAATGGTCACTTATCTGTCACTCGCTTCTCCAGGGCTTTGAGGCACACTTAGTGTACACAAAACAGGACTGAGAAACTTCTGTTGAGTGAATGGGGAAAAGAAGTCCAGCACTGCCCCATAGAAAATGACCTAAGGCTATCTGAAAGGCCTCCTGATGCCATGTGGCTGCTACGTGACGACCACTCCACTCTATTCAAGGCTTCTGCAATCCTGAATTCCTTTATCAACAGTCATTTCTTGAGGACCCATTGCGAAAACATATCTAGATGCAGTGCAAAGAGCAAATGAAATAAACCAGACCTAAAACAACCACAAAATAGATAAAGGAATAAGCATCCCTGCAGCTCCAGGGGCAGATCTCACTTCGCTGCTTTCTGTGGCAACATCACAGCCAGGCTAGCGGTTCCGTCGCTGGGGGCAGGGATGTTTAACTGTGAGCGAAACCAGGTCATCGCAGCTAAGAAGCATCTGTACCCGTTTCTGATGGTGATTATGCCACAGGCTTTCTGAGGGCACAGTGCAGACTAGACATATCAGAGCGTTCACTGAACAGAGCAGCAAAGGAAGTCAGCTCCAAGATAGCATGTAGATCACACTCAGTGAGGACAGAGGCAGACTTCGCGAAGGCATCAAGCAGTAATTACTCAGCAGTAGCAGCAGTATTCTTAGTAGAATGTGCTCCGAAGGGGACAGCAGTGTTTCTCACCAACACCCAGACCTCGGCACCAAACACCAGGAAGGCAGCGTCTCTGCCGGTGCTCAACGGCGGGCAGCAAATTAACAACTATCAGAACCTAGTGAAGTCTCACTTAGAGAAGCAGACTTACAATCTGGCTCGAGCCAGACACACACTGTCCGAATGAGTCTGAAAGAGTTTAGAGCAGCCCAAGATACACTTTCCATCTCTGTATCTGACAGGCAGGTTAAGCTCCTCTTTAAGTGTCACCACACCCCTTTAATGCACTTCAAATTGCATGTGAAATTTATCACCTGTCTACGGGCTCTGCACCTGACAGTGTTGGGACCCTGCCAACCTGACAGGAGCCACAGGCCTAAGAAGGAAAGGGGATCTTTCCCACCTCATCAGGGCACCCTTGGAAGGAGCAGCTTCAAGAAGCAGCAGGATGGAGGGTGCCCCGGACGTCCAAGCAAACATGTCCACAGCCATTTCTACCTTTGGGATGTTTGCTGACAACTGAAAAAAGTTTTCATTTCATTTCTCAAGCTCCTTTGATTGCAATCTTCTCAAAAGTCTTTGGCAGCTCCCCACTGCCTATGCTCCAAATGCCACTATTTGGCCTTGGAGGCCGCTTGTCTGATATCACCCCCTCTTTTCAGTTCCCTCTGCTCCTTCCCATATGGGTCAAACTGGTCAAGTCACAGCTGCCTTTCCCTGCATATGTCATGCTCTCGGGGGAGAAGGCCGCTTTCTCCTCCAGATACTGAAACCCTATCGTCCTTAAAGAGCTGGGTCTCACTCAGGGGACCCCCATGAGCAGCTCAGGGAGAGGCAGGGACTCCTTCTTTCAGTTCTTTATTTGCACCGCTCATCTGGCAGATACAGGCGTTCACCACAGTCATCCCTGAACCTACTGGTGACAGACACGAACTGGTCCCGTGCTCCAGCTCTGCCTCCCTTGCCCTCCCTCAGCACCCAGTGCCAGGTCTTAGAAGATGCACTACATGAGTGAGTACTCCCCTTCTGGTATCGGGCTCTCAGTCCATAATGGGGATTGGGCCCCCAATGCCAGTGAAACCTAGGAAATAAAGTGCTTAATATGTAGTGCCCTGTACAAACTCCAGGAGGTCAGGTGAGTGCAACACGAGGGGACAGTGCTGGGTGAGCATCAGGGAGCAGCGGAGCCTATCGTAAACTGGGAGAACGTGGGTGTCTGCTTCTCAACTCCAGCATTTGTTGCCAGGTGGGAATGTGGGCTCCATGTTGCTAGATAATTCTGCAAGGAAAAAAAATCCAAAGATCTAGATTTTCAAGTGAAATATTTTGATATGCAAGGGCCACTCACTAATTTTTTAAAAAATACTGTGTGGGTAAATAGAAGCACATCTGTGGGTTCCAGGTGTGAGTCTGGTGCCTGTGATCCAGAACCTCCGCTGACGTTCTCGGCAACTCTTTATTAAGGGTGTTGTCCTGCGTGTAACAGTGAAAATAAAAGAGAGCCTCTGCCCTCAGAGAGTCTGAACCCTAGTTCTGGACATGGAACAAAATTGTGGTAACATGAGCAAGAAATGGCAGCACATGCTAGTATTGCAGAAGTAGGACTTCAGACCTTTTGAAGTGAGAAGGGTTGCCGTGGGCCAGGTGGTCACTGTGACAGGCTTCTTTCTTCTTAAAAGCAGTTCTCAATATGACCCCTCGTACACGGGAAGTCTGATGCCTCAGACTGCAAGGGACAGAGCCAATTTCTTTCATTTCGCCTCCTACTATTTCTCAGGCTATAGCAGGCCAAAACAACAATTAGTGACGGCATCAAATATCAAGGACCTACTTCATACAGGGCACTACATATTAAGCACTTTATTTCATTGATTTCAGAGATAAATTAAATAAAGCACACTATTTCATTCAATCCTCACAGCAACCTTATGAGGGAGTATTACTTTCATCACTTTATAGTTGAGGAAAGAAGAGGGAGGGCGTTAAGTAACCCACTCAAGGTCATAGAACAACTGTGAAACCAGGCCTTGAACCCAAAGCTGCAGACACCACAGCCTGTGTTCTCTGTACCGTGCTAGGCTGCCCTCCAAAAACCTAGGCAGGAGGAGAGGTGAAGGGGAAGCATGTGAGGAGGACAGTGAAGGCGTGTCACCTGAGTCTGAGTGTCTCAACGTGGCCAGGGGTGCACGGATAGGGCTGTGCAGATGTGACAGGTGGGAGATGGGCTGCTGGCGTGCAAGGAGAGACACAGCTTCAGATACGAGGAAAGTGGGTGCACTGCAGGGCTGCATCCCTCCTCAGGCTTATTAGTCTGGCATAAAACAGGTCTCCTTCCATGTAGACATGGCAGCACCCACAGAAGGTGGTTCCACTTGTTCGTGTCTCTGCTGATGTACATATTTGAGTTTAAAGGGTTTTTGCATCTTTCTGAGCTGCGAGACAGCAGGGGCTGTCCTTCTGTTCCCATCTTCTCCTGCCACCTAGTAGGTGCTTGGGTATTTTAAAATAAATGAAGCTTGGACAATTTCTATATTTCTAGAGAGGATTTAAGAACAAAACCACACCCCAGTTAACCTTTTAGAAATGTGTAAATGTGACAAAATTATTTCAGAAGACAGCAAAGAAACAATGGGTCCAAGACCCAAGGCAACCCAAGGCTGGGTTGTAGGCAGGACTGCACAGGCTGAGGTGAACAGTGTCACATTCTAGTTTCTGTGTTGGGGGTGGACTCACAAGTGTTGTTACACAGAAATAAAAGTGACTTCTGCATAGACCAGAGGTGAGCATGATATAAACCGAAGACTGTGACTAACCCATTTCTGGGCACCCGAATTCCAGAAGTAAATACTAAATGGAGTCACACAATATAGAGAACAAAAAATCCGTAATACAGACTGCAGTAAGATAAACTGCCCAGTTTCAAAGCAACCTGTGTATGATTCATGCCAGGGGTCTTTAACCTGGGTTCCTCCCCCTTGATTAGGAACTGCAAAATCCCCTGAGAGTAGACTTGAATGTGTGTATATTTTCTCCGGAAGGAAGCGTTGCAGTTTTCAGATTCTTGGAAGGATTCCTCATCTAAAAAGAGGTAAGCCTAGGGCTGGAAAGGGCAGGAAGTGAAGCAGCAGCACTGCAGCAGCTGGCACTCAATGTCCTGGGCTACGGAACCAAGCCCTGGGATGCTCCAAGAGATGGTGAGGGTGGGAAACCTGTTGGGCTCCCACGTGGATGAGATCATTACTCCCCAGTGATGGCAGACTGCCTGAAGAAAATGACAAACAGGGGAAAGAAGCGACAGCTCGCCAAGGCTGACCCCGCCCTCTCCTTTCCCATCTGCTAATTTACACAGGAACAAGTGACCCCATGAACACATCCTGGACTTTCTGAGGACAGTCCTGAAACCGAAGGGAGGTGTTTTCCTGGTTTCTTTCAGGTGAAGGTCATTGATTCTTAAAGATAAAGGTGGACAGGGATTAGAGTAACATACATGATGATGGAAAACAGGATTTGTATTTATTATTGTTATTTTTTTAGGTACGTGTGTAAGGTGCTAGAATGATGACTCCTAACAGGAGAAAGAACACCTCTTGACCACAAGTGAAAAGAAATTCTGCAGTCAAGAAACTGACAAGGTGAACAAGTTTTATTTTTTGGGTTTTTTTTTTTTTGCGGTACGGTAAGCCTCTCACTGCTGTGGCCTCTCCCGTTGTGGAGCACAGGCTCCGGACGCGCAGGCTCAGCGGCCATGGCTCACGGGCCCAGCCGCTCCGCGGCATGTGGGATCTTCCCAGACCGGGGCACAAACCCGTGTCCCCTGCATCGGCAGGCGGACTCTCAACCACTGCGCCACCAGGGAAGCCCCTTGAACAAGTTTTAATGTACAATTTGGGAAGTGGAGAAAGACACGTAAAACTTAACACCCAGCTACAGTGGAAGGCAATAAATATGATAAGTTAGCAGAGAAGGGGTTTCAAACCTAAAAGGAAAAAATAAAAGGGAACTGGAATATCATCATAAACACACAGACTATGGGTGGTAAACAGCACGAACCTGAACTTCCAAAGGAAAGGAAAGGCGATCTCGTACAATTATGGCCTTGGTGGAAGGGACAGAGCAAGAGGAAGGTGTGTCTTCAGTGAAAGCCACCCAGAGGAGGGTACAGGAGAGCAGCTGTGTGTCAAGATGACAGCTTCAGAGTGGAACCATGAGTGGCTATGAGAATACATCACTGGCTGCCTGCCTGCACAGACCGTCTCCCCATTAGAAGGCAGAAGACGATATGAAGGAGGGCTGCGGCAGGGTTCCTTCCACCCCAAGATGTTCTGGTTCAACTTGAAGAAATGTTCTCACGTACTGAACTGCCCAGTTCCACTTAGTTATGCTACAGCTTGGGTCTGTATAGCAGACTGAGCTGATACAGGATTACTCTTACTCATTTCAAATATATAGAAATGTTGGATGAAACGTAAGAAATTTTTTAAAAATCCAGCTAATCTCAGAAGCAAAAATATCAATACCCCCAAACAAAGAGAAATTTCAAAATTAGAGCAATGAGGGGGTTTGAATTTAGACAGTACCCCCAGAGCTATCTAGGTGAGACCAGGAAGGAGGCCAGAAGACTCCTTAGCTGGACTTTGTGTCAGGCTGTACCTGTAAGTGTATTCGCATTTCTTGAACAAAAGTCAACTTGACCATGCAGCAAAGGGCTAACATTCTACACTGGATAATCCGCAGGGTATCTGGAGTACGGCAGTTTATTTAACATCAGACATTTAAATTCTTAGGTTGAACCATTACACGTGGGAAAAAAGATTCCGATCTACTCCCCTAAAATTGACTTGCCACCACGAACGCTTGGATCGGGAGTTAGAAACGACTGGCCCGCTGCAATCTAGCCTTCCCACCCCCTCCATAATCTAGGGCCCTAGGTTTGACTGAGGCCCCGATCCACGGCTCCTTGCTGGTAACTTACAAAACCCAAGAACCAAATAGCTTTTGTTTTTCTCCCCCGTTATGAGTGTTGCTAAACAAACTTCTTGCATTTCAGAGTTGATTCTTTTGGCAGTCTCATTTTTCGAACTTTACTTAAAATTTGAAAGAAATATTTAAACCATATTCTGGGTCATACTCCAACTCTTAATTTTTTAGGTGCTCTTTTAGTTCAAAGTAAGTAATTGAATTATTCAGGAAGGTTAGTTTAGCAAAGATTCATTAATGCCCAAGACACACATTCCTTTTTCTTTAAAAGGGGAAACTCTTACTCTGCTAGAGGGACATATTAAACCAAGAAAGTTTTTCCAGCTAATTGAGACCAGGGGAGCCAGGAATGAAGTAGTTTTCTGATGGGCCATCCAAGCAACATGTTTTCCGATAGGCTCCACTCATGCTAGCCAGAAAAGAGGTGACAGCAGCAAGAAATGACCCTCCCCACCCCATTCTCTTCATCTTTCCTCTCCCTCCCTCCCAGGCCTTACTGGCTGCCAACACAACCAATTAAACAGCAAACATTTCTTGCACCAAACAGGCTTTCCTTCTTCCATGACCCTGTGCAACCTCTATCCTCCATTACTAATCCCCCCTTTCCCCGAAGCCACCAAACATCCACTGTCTGCTTTCCTTGCATTAGACACCTCCGAACCAATTGAGATGAACAGAATTCAGTGTTCAGTTTGGCAAAGGGGGGAAAAAAGGGAGGGATGGAGGAAGAAGTTCAAAAAATAAAGCAACCCTGTGTTCTGCCTGAATGCTCGGAGAATGCCAAGGAGAAATGACTCTTTAGTCGTTCCTTTAAAAAAAAAAAAGACACGTAGTCCAAGCAGTCACTTTGCCAAAATCAATTCTCCAGAACTAATAACCTACACTGGGGGAGCTCCTCCATCAGTTAGAGTTTACTTTAAAAGGTTTTCTGCAGGCACTGCCACCAATTTTCAATTTTTTTGACAACACACACGCATACACAATTTGTCTAGACCCATCTCTGTAGTTCTTTCTTTGGACATGTTCATGTATTAACAGTCACTCAGCTATGTCTCCGGTGTATGTGGTGAGGACACAAGAATACACACGCCATCTGCATCCAGCACGCAGCCCACACTCATACACAGAAGAAGGACTAGGTGTCTAAGGCTGGGAACAAAACTTAAGGCAAAGACCACATAATTACTCTCTTTACTTAGAGAAGTGAGACGATTTATTGGACTTCATGACTTCTGCCCCAACTGTCCCCTCCCCCAAATACCTTCTACTATCCTTCTCTAGCCCCAATGCAGACAAAAGTTTGCCGTATTTGTACTTTTTCTAGTGGTATAGAAGTTTCAGACTAAGAAAGAACAGAAGCTTAACAAATTCTCAACCCTGTTTTCCACCTACATCAACAACACCTGCTCACTGCCAAGTTTACACGTGACTTTCAATAATGCTCAAACTGGAAAAACATTTGACAGTATTTGACTGCTGGCTACGTAAGTAAAACATATACGATTTCCTTTTCCCCCTTTCCAAACTTTTGAGCCACCGGGTCAGGAGCTCTTTTGGTGCAGAGCCCCCTTCCCATCAGTATGGAAACCCAACACTTAGGACCAGAGGCTGTGGACCCGCATTTCCGCCGGGGCCTCACTCTGCCACCACCGGGACTGTGCGCAGCTATGTGACTGTCACATAGATCAGCTTCTCCAGTTCCTACCTTGTCAAGTGCTGCCGTCCTCCTTGCCGGGCATGGAGTGGAGCCTTAAGGACCTGGAGGTGTGGGTGTGGCGGCAGTGCAGAGTCCAGGGTTGGTCTTCCCAGCCAGCCGCGTAGTAGCCTTTTAATGAACTCAGTGACTCAGCGGCGTCCCCTCCCCCCCACTGGCCTCCCATCTCGATCGCAGGGATGTCCATGTGACAGCACGGTGTCTCCACTGAGACTAATCCCATATCAATAAGAGCTTTCAGCACGACCCAGACCAGATTACTCTGGCTCACAACCACTCTGCTGACCTTCCCCGGGGGCCAGAGAATACTCCCCCAGCGCGTACTATTTATGGAAGAGTTGACATAAGCCAGATCGCTTGGTGTGATGATTTCACTTCCAAACTTTGTGGCTTTAACAAAGCAACAAGGCATCCAATATTCAACCACTCAACCAGGCGCTGAGGATTTTACATAGATGCGGCGATAAAAACCACTCTTGGGTTCTATGAAACACAACCACCATGGCAAAGTATCGTTCCTGTATGCACCACCACTGCCACCAAATCAAAACATTACAAATAAAGGCTGCGTATTAAACGACGGGTTAAGACGAGCTCAGAAATACCAGATGTATGGGTTTTGCTATTAGATGTCTGCCACAGAGCCAAGGCAAGGCAACGTGGTGTCTGATTCTCAGATTAATTTGGACTAAATGCGATACGTTTTCAAAGAATGCTGAAACAATTACTAAGACTGGTTCTTAACCAAAACAGTCTAAACTGGTTCTGAACAGAAGTCAATGAAACAAAACTTGAAGGTGCCAGGGAACCAAACTGAGTGGACCAATTCCCTCCCCTTTCCCATCTTTTCCAGCAATTTTTATCCCTGTTCCTGGTCTCTCTCTACAGCCTTTCTAAGCAGACAAGATAAATAAGAGGAATGAGTACAGAGCCTACAAACTGTCAAGGAGATAACTGGGTGTTCCCAGAGAAGCCGACATACATGCCTGGAGAGACAGTCTTGAGGTTTTGCAAGAACAATTTCATCAGCATTACGTGCAAGAACAAGAATGCTAGGCCATATATAAAATGATCACAAAGGATTTTTCCAGCACGAAATGTTAAGCTATGAAAGCATCTCAACAGATGAAGCCTTTTGCACACACAAGTCTCTTCTCAGAAAAGCTCTACTTATTGATCTTGAAAAGCAAGGTTTTTAGTTCTAAAATTGTGATGACAACCATTGAAAAAGTCAACCTCTTTTCCTTAGAAATGCATTAAAATGGGAAAAAAATGCACCAACTAAAAATGTACTTTTAGTATTAAAATACTTGAAGCTTATTCAAGTCTCTGTTCAAACCATTTGGGCAGATGGGAGGGAGCTGCAGAGAACATCACAGGCGAGAGATACCAGGGGTTGGTGGAGGGAGGGGAGAGAGAGCAGGCTGTGGGCTGCAGAGACGAGCTTCCAGGTAGAAAAACATGAGGGGAAAGCATGGACATCAAGGACCCAGGAGAAATTCAGTAAGGGTGGGGATTCCTTCCCAGGTTGCTTGCTCTCTGTCCCAGAATTCTAATTATTACCAGAGAGGAGGGTAATTCCAAGTACTTTCTGATCCTAATACCTTTGGCTACTTGTCAGATATTAGACCTCAAATTCAAGGTGGATTAATTTAGAAAATTAAATTGAATCCATTTTGAAGTCTTAGTTTTACATGCAACAATTAATAAATGCAAATAGGCGATAACAGGGGATACAGACAAATACTTAGGATTTAAAGGGGAACTGTCTGTAACTTTCCCCTAAACCCATGACAGGGCTGAAGCAGGGGGAATGGAGCTGGTTTATGGTTTTTACAGACAGAGCGGCAGAGAATTCCATCACTGAGGGCTCCTTCCTGCTCTGGGTTACGGAGGCAGGCAATCCAAGTGCTGGTCTTTGCCTTCCCCCTCTCCCCATCTCCTGACCCTGCCTTACTAGCGTGTTCCCCAATGAGTTCCTGAAACATGATGTCTTTTATGTTGGTGAGATGAGGGCCCTGCCTGAAGCTTTCACAGAATGTGCTGAAATGAAAATCTACCCATAAGGTGAACAGAGCAGGCCCAGGAGGCAGCGGAGGTAGATTAGAGGCCTGACAGCCACAGGCCTGTGAGCAGAGGTCAGCATCTGAGGCTTGATCTCCGCAGCTGTAATGACAGTATTATCACTGCCCTGCTTGCGTCCTCAACAGGGCTGAGCTGGTGCCTGCATGGCCAGGTAGGTGAAAGTGGCTTTGTACTGTTGAGAAGGTGGACAAAATATGATGGCGAAAACAAAATCTGAGCCTAGCGCCGCCATGTCCCTTGTGTGCCTTCCTTCCCTTTTTAGGCTCATTTGTAAAGTGTGGGTAGTCATTCCTGCTCTGTGTACCTGCTAGTGTCAACATGACGCTTAAACAATGCACTCGAAAACAAACATTACAAAACACAGGATGTTATCAGAGGACACATCCTTATCAGTCTCAAAGGGCTTTCTATCCAAAGACTAAGTTTGGAAAGTATAAATAGTTCCAAGGTTGAAAGAAAGTCTTAAAGAACATCTTTCTATTGTACAGCAGGAAAATCTCTGATTTGCTTTAAATACAGGAAATCTAACAGTTTTGAAACAATGCATTAGAGGTGAGATGGTAAAGAAACGATGAGGGTGGCACGAGGGGGAAACAGAACATTCTCCCAAAGAAGACTACTGAAACCAGCGCTACAGGTGTGAATGAGGAGTTGATGCAGGGCACAGACCAGCTTTGGGATCCAGCATCTATAAGGTACCTGAAGACACAACACAGGATGGGTCCTCTCTGTTGCCTCAGCCTAGGAGGGTCTGCCCAGCCCTCTGCCAGCACGTGAAAAAGCCCAAAGCTGGCAGCCAACTCTGTGCTGGCATCCCCAGTGAACAGTGACAGCTAGGCACCTCAGTCCTGCAGGGCTGCCCCAAACACACAAGTTTAGAATGATAGGTCACTGGAGTCATTCAGTCTAGGTATCTCGTTTACAGATAGGGAAACCTGAGGCCTGGCAACAAGATGAAGCACTTCCCCAAGAAAGGCAGCACCGAAGCCTTGCTAAGCACCTGGTCCCTGAATGAACTCCTCACCCAGTGTACATTCCACTAGCCTGGGGGGATATTTTCCATCTAACTGGAATCCCTATTTTTTGCCCATCTGTCAGTTATGTGCATGAACACGGTAAGACTTTTAAATTTATCTTGGAGCATTTTCTCTTCCTGGCTTGATAAAAATCTTTGTTCCCTATCTTTCCTTAGGCCAATTATTCTCCAAAAATTTAAATATTTCAGGTGCTCTGAGGAACCCCAGCCTTGAACCATTTTGAATGTACAAAATGGGTAAATCAGGTAATTGGTATATGAATCCTTCTTAACATTTACACAGCTCCTCATGGTTTCCATAAGATCTTTCTCATTTGATCCTCACAACAGCTCTGTGATATAGCCAGGGCAAGGAATACTTCCCCACTTTATGTGCTGCTCTAGGGAGGTTCGATGATTTACCTGGTGCCAGCACTAGAGTGGAACCCAGGTCTTCCTTCGCCATTCATTCAAATTAAGAGCCTTTTACATACCAGGCATGGTGGTTGAAACTGAGGAGACAAAGACGTATAAAACAGAGCTCAATGGGAGTTCCCTGGTGGCCTAGTGGTTAGGATTCCGGGCTTTCACTGCCGTGCCCTGGGTTCAATCCCCGGTCAGGGAACTGAGACCCCGCAAGCCATCGGTGCAGCAAAAAAAAAAACAAAAACCAAAACCAAACAGGGCTCAATTTTTCAGGGAGCTGGCCTCTAGTGGTGAGACAAACACACATTATAAAGACATGAATTCAGGGGTTAGAAGCTTTGGAATCAGACAGACTCACATTTGTGACTAGACCGTACTGTTTACTAATTATGTGAGTATGGCAAGCTGTGGGCAAGCCTCTTTAAACTGCACCCTCCTCAGCTCATAGGACTGCCTCGAGAATTAAATGAGATAACAGATTAAAGATGTCTGGTACAGGGCCTAGGTCATGGTAAGCACTCAGTAAGTATTACCTGTTTTAATGAACACTAACACAGTACAATGATAGAGACACAGGAAGGCCATTACTGGAGCAGGGTCCAGCGACACCCACCCAACTTTGGGAGACACTGTTTTTGGAGGAATTGAATCTTAGAGAATGCCTTTAATAAAGGGGTTGTTCGTATAAAAGGATCCTTCTTTTCATCCATCCATCCATGTAGTTATCCAGTTATCTGTGAGCACGGCACTTCAGAAAATGATTCTCAGCAGGGCTCCCTTAAATAAGGGGTTTTCCTAGAATGCTTAAAATATGAGCTGATTTATGAGTTATACTCACATGACTTTTCAGAGTTATACCTACTGGGTGAAATGGGGCAAATCTGTGCTCCATTTTGACCCTAGCCAGTGGTGATAATAGCTTAATAGAAATGCATCTATGAAAAGAACCTCAACAAAATGACTTTATGAGAAGGAAGTTGGCATCTAGCTGTCCTTTACCGTTTGATGGACAAGACCAATTCCTTTCTACAAAGTTTCTTAATCTTATGCGGAAGGAAAACTACCATCCTTCAAGAACACCCAGCAGCTATTTATAGCTGGCCTCTTGAACGTTTCTCACCTGTCTCAGACTGCTGCCTTGTGTTAAAAAAAGAGAGGAAAAAAAAGGACCAAATCCTCTGGATAATGATTTTTACTACTACTTTCTTTCACTAAGTTCTTTGAGATAGGATAAGATTTTCATTTTCATCTGAAATTTGAGGTGAAGAAAAACTGAAAAAAAGCAAGTCTTCCAACCATAAGAGACAAGTACAATTGCTGTAAGAAAGTAACACTAACCTTTTACGTTTACTACAAACTGAGACTAAGAGGAAGTTACAGACGTTTTAGCTAACAAGAATACCATGTAAAAAACTAAAAATACCTCCTTTTCTGGAAAGATTCAGTTCTTTCAAGAGACATCTCTCACCTCAAGAATTATAGAAGTCCCCATAACATTACCCAAAGGCAATGTCACCAAGAACATGGTCACAAACTCTACACATGGACATGTATATTACAACTCACTACAAAATTCAGGGGCCTAACACTGAGGTCAGATCCTGAAGACACTCTGTGAGGGGTTAAGGGATGTGGAACACATCAACATCCTATAGTGGTCTAATTTCCTACAGTGGTCTAATTTTATCCAAGGACAGAGCCTAAAATACTTCAAAAGAAGTGGACTGATACAAACTGCCTCTTCAATTGCCGTCCTGAAATAATATCTCTTACCCAGGGTTTTTATAGGAGCTTTATACCCAACAAGATTATATTCTGTATCTAGAGTCTAGGTATCCTGACAGGCTCTTATATTCCAAGACTGACGTTCTAAGCAATTCAATACTCCACACATACAAAACTCATTCAGATTTTAGGGATTACTTGACATGTTTACCTAAAGTCATAAAGAACAGACTTATTAAAACGCTTCAGAAGTACAGAAAGTAAGGCTTCAAAAATTATTTTCATTCCCAAATGTTATTGCTCCCAATTGTCATTTGTCAACAGTGCCCAATCAGTTATGCTCTGCCTACGCAACACGTAAAAAAAAACATCAGCCTGTACCTATGGCAATTCCACGGGGATCCTCCAAACTGCCCATAAAGACCACAAAGGAAATAGAAAGATGACAGAATATATACACTTTGAGACCTATCCTGATTTCCTTTAGGCTTTGGGTACATGACTACCTTTATGGATGCAGTAATTTTTATTGTAAAGACCTGGTACAGAAATTTCTTCTTGGAAAAGAGTTTTATATTAAGTTGTCAAGGAAAAAGCAAGTTATGTTTTTTTCCCATTCAAGGACACCATTGCACTCAGAACAGGAAAGTAGCTGCTTTCAAACACTGGACTGTAGCTCCTGGTGTAAGCTGATCCTGGACATTCTCCTTCTTCTGTGGCCATTTCTACAGGGAATCATCTACTTCCTGGATCATCACACTTTGGTCAGGTCCCACATTTATCTTACCTACTCTTCGTAAAAAAGAAACACCAAGACTGGACAAAAAAAAAAAAAAAAAAGTGGGGTTGGGGAGGAATGGAGAGTGTTTTCCTTAAATTTATAAATATCTGTGTCTAGAGTGTTCTTGCATTTTTTGCTAATAAAAATGGTGTCCATGCTTATAGCCATCTGTGTCAGCAGTGATAAGATTAAGATACAGTCTCCATCTGACTTAATGGACATATGGTTGAGTGTTGTGTTTTCTTTTTATGTAGCCACCACAATTTGATCTACCCTATTCCATTTATTAGGCTCTTGTAGCACATATTTTAGCATTAACAGAGGGAGAAAATAGGGCAGGGAATGTGGTGACAAGACTGTGGCTGGCAACAGTGAAGCGTTAAGCCCTCAACAGTATAGTAGGACTTTTTCTTCCCCCAGACAAGTGACTGACCAGGAATTAAAAGGCATCTAAATATACCTTCCCATAATTTGCCCATATTCTCTCTCTTAAATATTTATTGTGTTTAATATGAGTTTTGTGCTCTGCTAAACTGAGGGTGAGGGTGGTTTAGAAAATGCATACAAGGTCCTTATCTTAAACTCTATATTTTAGTCTGGAACATAAAGAATATAAGACTAGCATCCCACCTCCCTCATTCAACACACACATAAAACCAATATCGAGTATGAGTCAGCCAGTGTATCTGATGAATATATGTCCCCAGACTCAGTGTGGTTGGGATACAGAAAGGGGCTGGGAATTTGGAAGCACAGTGTGGTGAGGAATTTGATGATGGAATCTGCGGAGGTGAAAGAGGATGTGTGTGTGTGTGTGTGTGTGTGTGTGTGTGTGTGTGTGGCGGGGGGCGGGCACACAGGCCATGAACATATGTACCCAGGCAAAAAAAAGAACTTGATGCGAGTGAGGATAGGAAGGAGAAGAAACCAAGGTTGACTGGTACCAGGGAAGCTCCCTAAATGAGGAAATTACTTCCCAGTAAGAGTCATATGAACATAATTTACTTTAAAATAGTCTAGGACAGAAAATAGGACAGGGATGTTAATCTACCCTCCAGGTGTCATGATCTACCCGAAGCAGGCACACCTACTCTGAAAGTGTTTGGCCAGCGTTTGAAAGACGCTCATCAGAGGCATCACTCAAGAGGCAGCTACTTCAGACTCTTCACCTCCCTCTCCTCAACACTAAATGCTTTGTAAATTAGTTCAATGGAGGCTGGCCAAGATTTCTCACTGGTGAATCCATGGTGTTTAAGATCTGGGGATTGGCTAGAAATGTGGACTAGGCACTCCACCCAAGGATGAACAAGCTCAGAGAATCTGAGGAACCCAACCTTACCCTGTGCAATGGTGCCCACAGCCCAATTCTGCAACAATCCCGTGTGCAGCCACTGGCTTGCAGGCTTCCTGTCACCTGACCCTGACTAGGTTAGCAAGATCCCACCTCAGAAATGTCACATTTGCTTCAAAACAATTTTTCATATAAGGTATTGTCAGAGCATCTACAAGTTCAGAGAACAGACTCGGTGACTGTTTCCTGCCTACTAATGGAATGAAGTGTTCACATATATATCCAGGTTTGTAGGAGTCTGCTCTCATATCTGAGACATGATTGAGGGAGAAGACATATCCCTCTTCCACCTCAACTGATGGTGGTTGCCGATACCAACCCCAAACCCCACTTAATTAAACATAAGCAAATTGGCTTAGAGGTCAGTTTGTAGCACACTTGAATGGAGATGTTTTATTTGAAACAAACATATAAAAACTGACATTTTCAGAAGCATAAAAAATGTGAGGAGTGATGTGTGAAACATGCCTGAACAACTGAAACTGAAAAGTACATGGATTTTCATTAAAATCATAACCTAAACATGCTGACCTAGAAAGTCAAGCATCTACATTTTTATTTATTTTTGTAAATTAGTTCAATGGAGGTTGGCCAAGATTTTGGTTGGCCAAGGCATTAAAATTTATATTTATTTATTTATTTATTTGGTTGTGCTGGGTCTTAAGCTGTGGCAGGCAGGCTCCTTAGCTGTGGCATGCGAACTCTTAGTTGCGGCATGCATGGGGGAATCCAGTTTCCTGACCAAGGATCGAACCCAGGCCCCCCGCACTGGGAGCACGAAGTCTTAACCCTTGTACCACCAGGGAAGTCTCAAGCATCTACAATTCTTAAACTCATACAATACATGGTTTCTCTCTGAGGATGTCCCTCTTAGGCTGTGAGATTACAAGTGATTATAGAAAGAGTACCTATTTGCAGCTTAATAAAGGTCTGGCATTTAAATTGATGGATATTTGATAATTAGGATCCCATTAGATCTTTCAATAAGAACACATCAGTACATAAAACTATGTTGATGTATAAATTATATATATAACCAATCTTTATCAATTCACTTACAGACCATACACACCTATCCAATGCTAAAAGGCAAGAAAACGCCAGTTCCCCTTTCTCTGCCAAGCAGCATGCTACACATTTCCTTCTCGCTAATCTTAAATCCCTAGATATTTTGAACATGAACATTTGTTGCTGACAGCCACCGTCAGACAAAGCTTTATGACCTGACTCCACTCCAGGGAAGGCCACAGAAAAGGCTTCATACCATTCTTAGAAAGCACTCAACTGCCACATGCAGCCTGATCTTTTAAAACCCCAAAATCCCACACTGCAGACAGTGTCACTATAACGTTAGCATTCTCAGTTGTTACACACATGCATGCACGCACAACAAAGATGTAAGCCTCTAAATACAACCACCTTTATTTTACAATGCCAATATTCAAACCCCAAATCTCCACCCTTTCAGGCAACAGTGATCACTGCCCGCAATTTCATTCTCTCAACTCTCAGCCCCTTACTCCAAAGATGCAAGAGACTGTTCCTCCTACCATTCATGTACCAATACTGATTGTATGCCAAGACACCGAGCCAAGCACAGAACACAGAACGACAAAATCAGTTCCTGCCCACAAGGAGCTCAAGGGGAGACATTCTCGCACTTTTGTAGATTGCACAGTTTCTAAGGTGTCGGTTGGTCCTCCTCTAATTGCTGCTTAAAAAAAAAAAAGGGCGAAAACAAAAGCCACCTTGTTCCATTGCTAATCTACCCTCCCTTCTACTAGTGCTTCCCTTTCCCATCCAATTCTGAGTTCTCTTTACCTTTGATTTACTTTAATTGTTTTACTCTTTAATTCCTCCCAAACACGGCTTCTCTGTTTGTAGTGGTCCTTCTTTCTTCTGACGTGTACTTGTTTTTCTTGCATTTTAAAATTCGACTTGCTTTCCAGTGAAAATGTTCCTTGACCTGTATTTTAGGATAATCTAACCAAGACTGTTTCTGCAAGATTATGACAACTGAAATTGCTGCTATCTTGTGCTGGGGCACTGCTGTTGCAATCCGCCACTTTTTCTAGGGTCTCTGTAACTTACTGACAGCCCCATAACTCCCTAACTCAAGGGACTAGGAATAAACATGAAAATAATCAGAGTCCTCAAGCAGCTAAATTAGTGGGCTAATAAGATATTCCATGAGGTATTAAAGTATGAAACAGGGGCTTCCCTGGTGGCGCAGTGGTTGAGAGTCCGCCTGCCGATGCAGGGGACACAGGTGCATGCCCTGGTCCGAGAAGATCCCACATGCCGCAGAGCGGCTGGGCCTGTGAGCCATGGCCGCTGAGCCTGCACGTCTGGAGCCTGTGCTCCGCAATGGGAGAGGCCACAACAGTGAGAGGCCTGCGTACCGCAAAAAAGAAAAAGAAAAAGAAAAAAAGAAACAGAATACGAACACTACCCTAAGAGTTACACAGAACCAAGGAGGCTTGGAAGGGAGAGAGAACGAAATGCTCTGTAGAAGCCGTGTGAAATGTAAAGGCTTCTGGTCTCACAATATTCATGGCTTTCAGTAAGTGCTCATAACTGCCATGACCCTTCAGGCAGTTCATAGCAAGCAATGTCCTAATAAAAATATGTCGTTATAAAAGGAGAACAATAATGTAGCCTGAAGACTGCATGGAGCCTAATGATGGAAGGCAGGCTCTACCCAACTAGCTGCCCAGGGACTTGACAGCCTCGTGTCAAAGCACATCCGATAAGAGAGGGAATGCAAGCTGAGGTCCTTTTCAGGAAAGAGAGAGGGTGGGACCGATAACCGTGTTCTGAAGCTACCTAACTCAAATGTATGGTGGATTTCTAATTCCTGACGCATGTGCTCTTTCATACACACTCACGGAGCCAGCAACTTCCCTTTGTGATCCCATCACTCACGGTTCTGTAAAAAGCTACTCTGTCCGGAAAAGGACACACCAGCTAATCCTCAAGTCCTCTGGAATGCTGAAGTATTTCCCTGCAGGGTGCATCATTTATTTCTTTTCCCCCCACTTCCTAAGTCCACCTCATTTCTGAGGCACAGAACACAGCACAGGGGACGCTGGCAGCCAAGTCAGAATGTGTCAGACTGGCGGTTTTCTGCAGTGCTGTTGTCTCTCCCATTGTCCCTCTTCCCACCTGGTCTCCACACTCCAGACTTTAAACACAAGGTCACACACAGTGGTGTGAATGCACAAAAGCCCAAAGCCACACACCAAGCAGCTCCTGCTTCAGTCCTGAAAGGCCTTCGGCTGAGGTCCAACTGCATCCCCCCCGCCCCATTCCCTTGGGCCTGCTTTCAAAGCCTGCAAAGGACGACAGAGCTGAGGACAGAAGGCACCACCACACGCTCAGTCCTCTGCTCAGGGGTCCCTTCTTGTGGGCCACATCCACACATCTCATAACTTGATTTCCCATGCATGTTCCTGTTGCACTCCTATATTGGGCATAGCGGATACAACGGTGAACCCTTGAGTAAATTAGAGTCAAACGTGGGAATCTAAGAAACAAACACTTAAAATACCACGGGACATGTGCTGTTAGAACAAAGGCAGGCATGAGATCTTACAGCACGTTAGGTCTGCTCCTTGACTCCTTCACCTTCTCCATCCAACCACAAGGGTTATCGGTTCCAGAACCTCACTTCCGAATCTCTACTCTTCCCCTGCTCCACCACTCATTCGGTTCAGGTCACCAGCATCTCCCTTCTGGATTACTTCTGTCTACTGACTGTTCTCACCACTTCTAATCTCATCTGCCTCCAAGTCACGCTCCACAAGGCAAAGCCCCTACTTCCAACGAAGAAAAATATCAGCTAATGAAACCTCATCACCATCAGGATAAAGTTCATATGGTAATGCCACTTGTAACCCCTCTGTTTCCCCATGTCTCATAGGCACCTGGCTCAGCCATACTGAAAAACTTGTAGTAGTATCCCCAAATCACCATGCTCAACCCTGCCCCGGGACTCTGCACACAAACCATTCCCCTCTGTTCAGAACACGATTCCCATTTCCCTCCAATCCCCTTACCCTTTACTTATCTAGCTGTACCCAGTCCTTTAAGTTTGGCTATGGATATAATTTCCTCCAGAAGCCTTTGCTGACCACCTTAGGCAAGGCTAGATGTCTCTCCTTTAAATTCCTCCTGTAAAACTTATGACCTTGTATTATAATTGCTTGATAGCTTATCTCTCTTCTCCACTAGATATCAAACCACTTGGGGGCCTAGAATGGAACTTTACATAGAGTCGTCTCTTCATGTCTGTTGAAAATAAGGGATCATAAATAAGGACAGGAACTATGACTTTGTATCTTTGTCCTTAGCATAGCACCTGACAGAGGCAGACAACTGTTTATTGAATGGAAGGTCTAACTCAGTTTGGAAGCTTTGGTGGAAGGTTTCATACAGGAAAAGATCATCTGAATCTTGAAAGAAAGAAAATGGTTCACCTCAGGTTTGGTACAGCCAGGTTTTGACCATGCTGTCACTCTGGGAAGATCCTCAAATTAAAACAAATGCCAAGCCTGTATCGGGACAAAACTGTAATTCAAAAAGTTACATGCACCCCTATGTTCATAGCAGCACTATTCATAATAGCCAAGACATGGAAACAACCTAAATGTCCACTGACAGATGAATGGATAAAGAAGATGTGGTACGTATATACAATGGAATATTACCCAGCTATAAAAAAGAATGAAATAATGCCATTTGCAGCAACATGGATGCAACTAGAGATTATCATACTAACTGAAGTTGGAAAGACAAATACCATATGATATCACTTATATGTGGAAGCTAAAACATGACAGAAATGAACCTATCTATGAAAAAGAAACAGACAAAGAGAACAGACTTGTGGTTGCCAAGGGGGAGGGGATGGGGGAGGGATGGACTGGGAGTTTGGGGTTAGTAGATGCAAACTATTACATACAGAACAGATACACAACAAGGTCTTACTGTACAGCAGAGGGAACTATATCCAGTCTATATCCATAAACCATAATGGAAAAGAATATAAAAAAGAATGTATATATGTGTATAACTGAGTCACTTTGCTGTACAGCAGAAATTAAACAACACTGTAAATCAATTATATTTCAATTAAAAAAAAAAGACAAAAGCAAATAACAAAACAAAGAAAACCCCAAATGCCAAGCCCATCCACCCATTAGCCTCATCCTTCCACATCAATCACAGCTGCCAGAGACAGATTCTGTCTTCCCCAGTACGGGAGGAAGGACAGTTGACCCTTGAAAAACACTGGCTCGAACTGCATGGGTCCACGTAAACATGGATTTTTTTCAGCAGCAAGTACTACAGTACTATTCAATCTGTGGTTGGTTGAATCCATGGATATGGAACCGCAGATACTGAGGAATATGGGTGGCCACGGAGGGCCCGCTATAAGTTACACGGGGACTTTTGACTGCACGGAGGGTGGGCGCCCCTAACCCTTGGTTGCTCAAGGATCAACTGTGCTTCATTCTGGTACCACAAAAAGATCACTGAGCTGTGGGCTTCCCTGGTGGCGCAGCGGCTGAGAGTCTGCCTGCCGATGCAGGCGACACGGGTTCGTGCCCCGGTCCGGGAAGATTCCACATGCCGCGGAGCGGCTGGGCCTGTGAGCCATGGCCGCTGAGACTGCGCGTCCGGAGCCTGTCCTCCACAACGGGAGAGGCCACAATAGTGAGAGGCCCGCGTACCGCAAAAAAACAAAACAAAACAAAAAAAACCACAAAGATCACTGAGCTGAATTATTAAGACTAATTTTTTTTGTACAACTGAACTGTGGACAAGTATTTGTCAGTGTGACTCAAATAACAGTAGAACTGGTTTGTAGACAAAATAACAAACTTATGAGTACCAAAGGGGAAAGGGGATGGGGGAGGGATAAATTGGGGTTAGCAGATACAAACTATTATATATAAACAACAAGGACCTACGGTGTAGCACAGGGAACTATATTCAATATCTTGTAATCAACCATAATGAAAAAGAATTGTATATACGTATAACTGAATCACTTTGCTGTACACCAAAAACTAACACAACATTGTAAATGAACTATACTTCAAAAAAACTGGTTTGTTATGCTTTCACAGATGTTCAGAAGAAAGAATAGTGCCAAATGAATATCTTACATCAGCGGGATGTTATTAAAATCACCCAATGGTAGCAACACATAAATGGATACCTTGAAGTTTAAGCCTTACAAAAACTCTGGTCATGTCCAAGACGTATTCTGTCTGTGCCCTGTGAATAATATACATCCTCAGACTTTCAATGAGAGATCAAAATTTACTTCAGTTTCAATGACTTCAATATCTTTGGACACTAATTACCAACCCTTCCCCTCTCCCCGCTACCACCCCACCCCCCAAGAAAAAAATCCTGAAAACCAAACCACAAATAGTATGCCTGCTGGGCCCCAAACAGGTGGCCATCATTATGACTCCATTTAAACGTAAAAATAAGCTTTCAGACAACAGGACCTTTTCTTTTTCTTTATAATAAAACACAAGTAATTTATACACAATCCATTTAAAATTTGAATCGAATTCCTATCACATTCACCTCTCCCTTCACTACCAGATTGCCTCGGTTACTATCTGCAGCCCAAATAGAAGCCATCACTTAAGTCATTTGACAAATACTTACTAAATGCCTAAAATATTCTAGGTAGGGGCTGGAATGACCACACTAAATCTCTCAAAGTAGCCACCAACTGCTTTGTTGTCCAGTCAAAACTGTTCCTTTCCAACTGGACAGCTACATGTAAAAGAAATTAGAACACTCCCTAACACCATACACAAAAACAAACTCAAAATATATGGAATCTAAAAAAAAAAAAATGGTCATGAAGAACCATGGGCAAGACAGGAATAAAGACACATACCTACTAGAGAATGGACTTGAGGGCACGGGGAAGGGGGTAAGCTGGGGCAAAGTGAGAGAGTGGCATGGACATATATACACTACTAAATGTAAAATAGATAGCTAAGTGGGAAGCAGTCACATAGCACAGGGAGATCAGCTCCATGCTTTGTGACCAGCTAGAAGGGTGGGATAGGGAGGGAGACGCAAGAGGGAAGAGATATGGGGATATATGTATAATGGATTCGTTTTGTTATGAAGCAGAAACACACCATTGTAAAGCAATTATACTCCAATAAAAATGTTAAAAAAAAAAAAAAGATGTTCCTTTCCAGTCATCCCTTGTTTGATAACAAGCCCCTCTCCTTCCCCCATTCCAGGGGTCAGGAAACTATGGTGCATGTGAGCCAAAGCTGGCCTGCTGCCTGCTTTTGTCAATAAACTTCTACTGGAACACAGCCATGCCCATTCATTTACGTGGTGACCGTGACTGCCTCTCCTGCTACAACAACAGTTCAGTAGTTGCAGCAGAGACTGTGCTGCCCACACTTATGCTGTTTTCTTTTTGGCTCTTTACAGAAGTGTGCCAAGCCCTGCCCTATCTGTGGTAACTTTTTCCTGTGGGTTTCCTTCCCACCTCCGTGATTGTATCTTCACAGGCTTCTGTCTTCTGCTGCCCAGTGGAAGTGGAGGCTGGTGCTCCCCAGAATTCTGTCCATCATCTTCTCACTGACACGTATTGCCTCCCTCCGTCGTGGTTCCCGTGGCACCTGAACATCCTCCATCACACACCTGAAGCGTTAAGTGTATCTGTAAGGTGATTTGTCTTCCCCAACAGACAAGGCTCCTTGGGACAGGGCCCATGTGCTACAGCTGTAACTCAGCATAGCTCCAGGCACATGGTAGCCACTCAAAAAATATCAACTAGGTGGATGTGTGTTTACAAGGCATTTCAAAAAATATATTTAAAGTCTCTGGGGAATGTTCAGCCATGATCTCTTGAGAAAAAAAGAATCATTTGATTCATGAAGTTTCTATTCTTTTGTGTTATCAGTTTTGATCTGTCTATAAGCGGCATGGGTGACAAAGCAGAAACGCTGAAGAGGGGATTTCTCATCAATTAAGAGTTGAAAGTCTGAACTTGCCATTTACTAGTTGTGTGATCTTAGTAAGATGCCTATTCTCAGAGCCTCAGCTGCGTCATCTGTAAAATGGAAATAATAGGTGGTTGAGAAACCAAGAATGTGTGTAAAGTGTCTACCACCTTGTCAAGCAATTTAAGTGCTCAGTAAATAGAAGTATTATTTTTATAGACAAGTTCTTCTGCTTTAAGGCTCTAAGTACACTGGCAATGAATGTGGCTGTAACTGGCATCTCTGCGTTAAAGCATCACACTAATTTTTCATGGCAGGAACCCAGGTTCAGGTTGTTGTTTCATATTTTACATTATAAAGACAAGTGGCTGGGTCTTAAATGAATAATTATCCTTTAAAATAAAAGACCAAACTCTAAGAGAGGAGCTTTTACCTCTCCCCTGTAAAGCTTCAGTTAAAAAATATTAGTGCTTATATTAAATGGACGCATCAACAAACTGTCCTGTAAATTGCCTTTTCCGGATAAGACTTCACCATGACTTGCTGTTCCAGCTCTGACACATACCTTAGAACTCAAGTTGCAAACTTTTAAGAGTAGGTATTTTGGTAATCAAAAAGACAATATTGTGTAAATGAACTTTTAAGGTCTTATTATTGCAAAGATACTTTTTCTAAGTTAATGAATATATGTGAAACTTTTTCTTTCTTTAAAGGTAGAGCTTATTATATGGAGGCTAGAACAGAGATACTTAAATTCTGCACATGTCAAGACGAAAAGGGGTAATACCAATAAATTCACTGAAAGGAAACCCACAGATATCCCACCAGTATATTAAAATATTTGGAGAGGCTGGGAATTGAGGAGGTGGGGGAGTGGAGTTTTAAGCTGATGAGAGGAAAAGCTCTGCCTTCCACCTATACCCCCCCTTCATGGATGTTCTGGTGGCACTGTGTGTCTATGATGGGAAGCCAAAGCCCTGTCATTTATCTTTTAGAGTGAGACCACAGAACCCAGGCAGAGCCCACTGAGCACTGCTCATGGCAGCGCTATCCTATCTACTCCCAGAAGAGAAGAGAGACACTGAGAGGTCAGAAAGGACACATGCACTGTGTCCTTTCTCTTCCAACTCAGCACATTTTGGGGGGCTGAGGAAGTAGGGAGTCGACAGGCAAAACAGAATTCTTAACAGTATTTTCTGCAGGCTGATCTACCTCATGTTGACCAGGCTATGCAAACAGTTTGGCTTAGAAAGGAGCCACAACTTCTAACTAAGGGTCTGGTTCCTAAGCAGCAGCCAGAAGGAGGGCGGGGAGGGGGCTGATGGAGCCCTCAACCCAGCTTCTCTTCCTCATCAACCCGATACTGGCTTACAAATGCCTCATCTATGATAAATAATTTTCGAAATGTATGCTGGGTAGATGGATCCCTTTCCTGGCTTTTATTAATTTTATTTTTTTGCATCTCTAACATTTACATCTTAAGATCAGCTGGTAGTTTTGTCACTGAGCTGAGAGGCTGGGGGTTGGGGTGAAAGAGCGTTTCAGGAGCAGAGTGAACAGTCAGACAAGGGCAAAGGGCAGGGTGTGATCTGCTGAGTGCCTCTGCTTTCTCCTTATTACTGACATTACCATCCACTAAACCAGGAGGGTAGAAGGTAAGTCAGAATCATGAGTTATGGGCATTAGGGCTTTCCCCCCTTCTTTCTTACAAATCCCACATGGGCAACTAATAAGAAAATGCCTAGAGGTAGAAATGAACTTCATAACACCAAAGTGTAGGTGCATTTCAATTTACGCAAGTCAAAAATTAAAAAAACAAATCACCCACAAATAAGTGAAGCTATTTTTTTTCACATCATAAATGAACTCACTACAGAATTCGTTTAGAATATGAATGTCCTCTCAGGCATTTAAAATAATTAAACCTTTGATTTGCACACAACGTGTTTGGCATATATTTTGTGCAAGTCAGAGTACACTCAGACATGAAGAAACCTCAGTTTAACTACTTTAACAAATAAAATTTTTTAATTAATAACTATCCATCAATAAAAGGAGCAACGTTATAGGAGCAGCTTTGGAAATAATCTAGAACTAAGGTTATCCACAGAAATTCTCAACATATTACGGATAACACATAATTTGTGGGGCATTTTCTTGACGGGAGTAGGGAGAGTCTTAAAAAAAAAAATCCCTGTATAAGAGAAATGCAGTAAACAGCAGTTTTGAAATTGTCCTCTGCCTCCTGAAAATGTTTATAAGTTTCTGTAAACAATGAAGTATTTGCCATCAAACCTGGGATAAAATGCCTAAGGAGGTGACCTTGGTTCATTGCTTTTATCTTTGTGGTTGTTTTAAATGTTTGGATGCTGAAGGTTTCATTTGAACAAAGAGTTCTGTTGCCAAATAAGTCTGGAAACTATTGTTTGGAAGGTGCCGTGCAGTCTGTGCACAGGAAGGTTTGAGGAAACAGCCCTTGGCAACAAACTCACTCCTGAGGCCTTTCCTCAGGGGCCCTTAACTCCTGCTACAACCTCCAAAAGTCACTAGCATTAAGAATCAGCAATTAAAACACCACCAATGATCACTTGTATTTATCCACAAACTTATCTAGAAATAGCTTTAACATGATGTTTTTATTCTCAAAAAGATTTGAAGAAATGTGAGGTTAAAACATTAATATCTCATAGAATATCATTTCTCACTGTATTAATAATAGCATATTATTGATAGCCATATAATCATTATTTTTAAATTTTAATAAGAAGTCCCAGTTGGGGAACAGTATAGTGAATCCCATTATATCTATTTTCTCAATTTTTGAAAATTTCTGCAAAAACGACACATTTTAAACCTTATAAGGCTATTAAAGGCTAAAGTTCATGTCCTTTAACCATAGTCCAGGGCTTCCCTGGTGGGGCAGTGGTTAAGAATCCACCTGCCAACGCAGGGGACCCGGCTTCAAGCCCTGATCCGGGAAGATGCCACATGCCGTGGAGCAACTAAGCCCGTGCACCACAACTACTGTGCCTATGCTCTAGTGCCCGCGAGCCACAACTACTGAAGCCACGTGTCACAACTACTGAAGCCGCGTGTCACAACTACTGAAGCCGTGTGTCACAACTACTGAAGCCCACACGCCCAGAACCTGTGCTCCGCAACGAGAAGCCACTGCAATGAGAAGCCCGCACACCTCAATGAAGAGTAGCCCCTGCTCGCCGCAACGAGAAAGCCCACGCGCAGCAAAGAAGACCCAATGTAGCCAAAAATAAATAAATAAATAGATGTAATCTCTCATCATTTAAAAAAAAAACAAAAACAAAACCATAGTCCAGAAGGTTTGGGTCTGCTGTGATGAAGGTGTTGATCCCTCTTCAACCAGCCCAAACTGGACTGCAGGATAGTTCTTCTTATTTTTTTCCTACACCCCTCTCTGCTCTATGATGTGCTGTGGAGCCTTGACCAGCCAGGTACAAGGAACTGTGGTGCATCACATACTCCTGGTCAGTGACTGAAATAAACCCAACCCATCTGATCAAGAGCACTTCTGTCCATGTCATTTTGCTTGGAGGCACCAAAAACAGCAATACACAAATCCAAAGACAAAGTGACTAAGGTCATTTCCAGCAGAAATACAGAGGTACGTTATTAAGCAGAATCAGACTCTATAAATCATTTGTATTCGGCAATTAGCCAAGTTTTCTTAAAATAGGAATAATCTTCCCCATCTCTCTGAATCAGGCAGAGAACCAAACAAGAGTGGTAATGTGACTTGGAGAAAGCATCTGCCACGTAGGATTAATGAAGAGGAAAGCTAATAAGCGAGAAACCATTTTATGTGAAGGCCAACACTGGGGTATCAGTCTGGGCTCTAGAATTCTTCAGGTCTGGTTTACTCACCTATAAAAAGGGAAGTTTGGGGGCTTCCCTGGTGGCGCAGTGGTTGAGAGTCCGCCTGCCGATGCAGGGGACGCGGGTTCGTGATTCTTAGTCTTTTCTTCCAGAAACAAGTCTACTGAAGACAAGAAAATAACAGTGGAGTAGTTTAAAAGGATAGGTGGTCCCAGCCGGCCTCCAATTGAACAAATAAAGCTGAGACCATAGAACTTGTAGTGGTTTTTCCCACATTTTCCTACTCCCCTCTCCCCCACATCCAACTTTACTTTTAAAAGAAATCTGCTTTGGGAATTAACAAGCACCTATGATAAGCAACAATGTATTCTAGACAATGGACAAGATCAAAGAAATAGAGACCCTGTCTCTTTATTTTCAGTTTTGAGGCATAATAGTTCATAGAAAAAACTGCACTTAAAGTAGACAACTAGAAAAGTTGACATATTTACACATGTGAAAGAATCACCACAATCAGAGAATGAACACATCCAGTGGCCCTCAAAAAGGTCCCTTGCCTGTTCCCACTTCCCCCGGGCAATTACTGATCTGCCTTCTGTCACTATAGATTGGTTTGCATTTCTACAGTTTTACATAAATGGAATCATACACTCTGAACTCTTTTTTTGTCTAGCTTGCTTCACTCAGCATAATTATTTTGAGATTTATCCACGTGGCTGCGTGTAACAGTAATTCACACTACTGAGTACACTTTATTGTGTGGCTATTACACCCTTCGTTTATCCATTCACTTGTTGACGGACATCTGGGCTGGTTCCAGGTTTTGGCTGTTGCAAATAAAGCTCCTACGAACATTCGTGTCCAGTTGTTTGGAATGACTGAATGATACAGAAGCTGTTATGTTTAACTTTTTAAAAAACTGCTGAACTGTTTCCTAAAGTGGTGAAAAATACTACATTCACACCAGCAGTGTATGGGAGTCCCATTTGCTCCACGTTCACACCAGTGCTTGTTCTATTCAGTCTTTTTAGTTGTAGCCATTTTCATGGGAGCGTAGTGGTTCTGGGGTGGTGAACACATGGTGATTCAAGGACAGGGGCATGCTCAGAGAGCATGGATGGTCCACGCCCCTTCCCACATATCCTGCCCTATGTACCTCTTCATCCGGCTGTTGATTCCTATCCTTTGATATCCTTTTGTAATAAACCAGTAATCTAGTGAATAAACTAGTTTCCTGAGTTATGTGAGCCAATCTAACAAAATAATCAAGCCCAAGGGGGTGCATCATGGGAACCTTTGATTGACAGACAGTCAATCAGAAGCAGAGTAAAATAAACAACCTGAACTTGCGACTGGCATCTGAAGCAGAGGACAGTCTTGTGGCATTGAGCCCTTAACCTGTGGAATGTGATGCTATCTCCAGGTAGACAGTGGCAGAATTGAGCTGAATTGTAGCATAGTCAGCTGGTGTCTGAGAATTGGCTGGTGGTGTGGAAACACCCACACATATCAGATCTGGGTGCAGAATCATCCTAGGGTAGGTTGTAGGAGAAGTCTTCAGGGAAGACCCCCTGAGGGTATGACCCCTGAGCCAATGAGAGAATGCAAGGCACTGAAAGCAAGGAAGATCCATCTCACTCATCAATGAAGCACAGTTCCTAGGGCTCAGATATTTTTCTGCAAATCCAAGAGTAAGAGGGCTTTGCCTGGCCAAGGGTGAGGATGTGAGGAGGTCAAAACATGCACTCCAGGCAGCGAGGACTTCACTAACGGGGTAGAGGCACAGGTCTAACAATGGGATGCAGAAGAGAAACTACCAGCTGCAGGGGTAGCTTCAAGTGTGAAACAGGAAGTGCACAACGATGGGGCTGGAGGCAAGTAGGAGACTTCTCACAGAAGGTCTCGGGTGCCCATAAACATGTTATGTTTGTGAAACATCAATAACCAAAGTTTAAAACTCTGGGGATTCACACACTAATTTGGATTTTGGGCTTCTCTTAGGATGATGTGGCCATACAGAGTCCATGATTCCCAGATTCAAGAGGCATCTGTCCCCGTTAGAGCCACCCTAGTTCACCAAGGTCCCTACCCAACGTAGGCCCTGAGAAGGCATTTGATAATGGGGCTGGGTATTAGATAAAATCACTCTGGTGGCAGCACCAAGCCTATAACAGAACAACTGGTTGCAGGGACAGGGTAGGAGATGCAGCAAGTCGGTACTAGGGCAGTGGAAACAGAAACTGGAAGAAGCAGGAGGACTGATAATTTTTTTTTTTTTAAACCAAGGATTAAATGATCATTCAATAGAGGGAGGAGTCGAGTCTCAGCCTAGGTAACGGATGGGCCAAGTCATCAACATGGGTAGTTTAGTTTCTATTACCTGGCTATGGATTTGACATTTTACCAAATAAGTACTTCATTTCCATATGTCTTGCTTGAAAACTGTCACTCCTGCCAAGCCCTCCAATACTGGCATTACGACCAGGTCTCTAGGCCAAGGACTTCTGAGGCCTTCTCTGTGTGAACCCCCATCTTCTTGCTCCACTGCTGTATCAGCAACACTTCCTGAGAGCTTACTATGTACGAGGTACTATTTTAAGTCTTTTTACAAACAGTAATTCAAGTCATACTCATAGCAATTCTTGCAGTAGGTATTGTTAATATCTCTATTTTACAGATAAGGAAATAGGTTAAGCAACTTGCCCAAAGACACACAGCTAACAAGTGACAAAGATGGAATTTGAACCTAGGCAGTCTGACTCTAGATAGACCTCATGTTCTTAACTATTTTTCACACTGTATTCAAATACTTTGTAACTGAGAGACCCGGAAAACTCAGAGTATAAAGCAACTTGATAGGTTAACATGCTCATCACCTCTACCCCGCCTCTACCCCTTCCTTGATCTAGTCTGGTGGTCTCCGAACCTGGCTCATCACACTGTCCTGACGAACCGTTTACAAGTACAGATCTCAGCTCCCTCCCTAAAGACTAAGTTGGAGGACCAAGGAATGCTCACTTTTGTACCACACCCCTGGCCAAGCCTCAATGCTCCGAGTGGGCTGTGGTGGCCTATTCTCTCTGCACAGCACACTGGATGGCTACACCATATGAGTGACACTCTCATAGGGTCTACCTATAAATACTGCAGATTGGATCAATTATCTCATGAATCCCAAAAGATGTATCTAATACCATTCTCATGTGAATGTCCTTCAAAAACCTCAAGCCAACTATCACCAGTAACCCCCTTCAGGTTTCTCTTCTCCAAGTTTTTTTTGCTCTATGGATAGGGTCCTAAACCATTACGTGCAAGTCAAATTCTTTTTTCTCTCCAACACTGTTATCATACATGTTTAATCTCTACTTTTGATTGATCTTCAATTAATTTTCACTTCTAGCATTTAGGCTTTAAGCTTCACTGCCACCAGCCCAATATTTTAAATAATTTAATGATCTAATGAAGATTTGGTAATATTTATAGCAAGTCTTTTTATAGATCACTCAATTCCCCTCTATCTCTATTTCCTCTTCAAGTTCAAAACTTTTTATAACAGGATATCCCTTAAGTGGGACATACCTGTACAGTATTTCTACTTCGATCCTTTATTTCTTCCTCTCTATGCACTTTTAAAAAGCCTACTTTTAGGACTTCCCTGGTGGCACAGTGGTTGAGAGCCCGCCTGCCAATGCAGGGGATGTGGGTTCGAGCCCTGGACCGGGAAGATCCCACATGCCGCGAAGCAGCTGGGCCCGTGCACCACAGCTACTGAGCCTGTGCTCTGGAGCCTGCGAGCCAAAACTACTGAGCCCACGTGCCACAACGGAAGCCCGCGTGCCTAGAGCCCGTGCTCTGCAACAAGAGAAGCCACGGCAATGAGAAGCCCGTGCACCGCAACGAAGAGCAGCCCCCGCTTGCTGCAACTAGAGAAAGCCCACGAGCAGCGATGAAGACCCAGTGCAGCCAAAAATAAATAAATAAATAAACAAAATTAATTTTTTTAAAAAAGCCTACTTTTATATAGTGAATGCATGCAAACTATTTTTCCTATTGCAAGTCTTAATTGGAGGGGATTAAAACTGAAAATACCTGTTTTCCTTGGAGAAAATATCCTTCTTTTTAAGAATTTTCTAACGGTGGCATAACATTTAATTTTTTTTTAACATCACTGTGGAAAGAATAGAAGCTTTTTAAGGCTCTCAGACTCAGTAAACAGTATGTTTTCTTCTGTGTAAATTCCAAAAGTCCTACCACTAATCCAAAGAGCAGCTCTTCAAATGGCAGTAAATAGAGAAAAAAACCTCAACTGAAAGGTCATCAAAAGAACCTTCCTGAAGTACAAACAAGTGCCATGTGCAGTTGCTACGAACTTCAAATCTCTTACAGACGCAATGAGGTAAGTCTAAGTACACACTCCCCGTTCACAGAGACAACTGCAACCAGGGGATATCAAGTGACTCCTTAAGAAAAATTTCCGTCCGAGATCAAATGCATAGGATAGATAGACGGAAAACTGAACACAAGTTGGTAGAATATAAGAGATGTAGAAGTGGTAGCCCTGCTCCCAGTTTACACTCAGTTTCTAGAAATAAAAGAGGTTGAAGAATGAGGTCACACCCACATGGACCAAACAATAGCCAATTATATCTGCACAGTACTCTATGGTTTTCCTAAAACATTTATAAATGTTGCCTAATTTGGCGATAACCTGAGATGAGTATTTACAGATTCATACACAGAATCAAAGATGCCAGTATCACAAAGCTGGTCATTATCTGCGTTTTGACCCGAACCCAAGTATAACACTAAACTTTATATGCCCTCCCCTATATTCCACTGAACTATAACGTTATCAATGAGTTTCCTTCTAAAACTCTTGCCACTGAAGTGTTCAGATTGCCACCAATATAAAGATCTCAGTCCCAACACACCCTAGTCAGTCACCATATATACCTTGGACCATTTAGAACTGCTGTGCCTCTGACACTTCAATACCAAGATCCCCTTCTTCAACCAAACCTCAACCACCCTTCCACTTGTCCCTAGTGAACTTCCTTTGGGTCTCAACTGTTATCACCAGACATTCACTGAACATTCACGGGATTCGGCTAAATTTTCCCAGTCACTTCTGAACACTCACGCCCTTATCAACCCTCAAGTCTGATGGGCACTTCATGACTACAAGCCCCAGAGAGTCCTTCTCCCCCTTGATCTTCTAACACTATTACAATGGGAGGGTGGGAATCACAGCCCAGGGAACCTATACCAGGCACCTCCTCTGCTCCTGGTTCACTGATGTGTGCCGGACTGTCACAGACACACGCTTATTGGTGTCACAGGAAGCAGTGAGAACAACAGAATGTCAGAGCTGAAAAGGATATTAAATGACTGCATCTAATGCTTTAACTCTGAGACAAAGAAACTAAGGCTTAAGGTGAGAATGCTGGCAGGCAGTTTAATCTATGCTAATACTAGGAACCTTCCTGGGGGACAAAAGTTTTACTGAAACACTTAAGGGCCAGGATAAGACCGAAAGCAATGACTTTGAGTCCCTCATTAAGGACTAATATGACTGGAAGGGCAAGAGCCATGATGGAGAAAAATGAGATGTGCTCAAATTTTAGTTTGCAGGCAACAAGAAATCCATTAACACTTCTACACAGGGATGTAGCATGATGAAAAGGTTTGGAGAAGACTGTTCCAGCACCCAGGCATAGAATGAAATCA
This sequence comes from Neophocaena asiaeorientalis asiaeorientalis, assembly GCF_003031525.2. Taxonomy (NCBI): domain Eukaryota; kingdom Metazoa; phylum Chordata; class Mammalia; order Artiodactyla; family Phocoenidae; genus Neophocaena; species Neophocaena asiaeorientalis. Next base: position 6,759,330 of record NW_020173108.1, read on the forward strand.
GGCTTTCAAATGATAGCTTTCATTTTCAAATTAAGTTCCACGTGTCTAAACACTACAACGTTTGCAGGTAACTAACAATTTAATATGAGGGTCTAGAATTATTACAGTACATTTTAGAAAAGATGTTACATTTAAATAATTTCGATATGCTCTTTGCAAGCTTTAAATTAAGCTAACTGAACACTTTCTCAAACCAATAATAAACAATATCCCCTAAAATGTTAAGTGTTTATCTCTGGGATGTGAAATTATGGGTAATTTTTTGAATTCTAACTTTACAGTGTTTTTCTTTGAGCTAAGTACTATTTGTTGTCAGGGGAAAAGCCTTCTGAAAAAGTCTTGGCCTCAAACAGACCTAAAATTTGTTCAAAATTGTTCAAAATTTGTTTCTGCTATTGACCAGATGAGTGGCTGCAATTTGATTACTTTATGTTAATGATGATTTTTGCATCTGCAAATGGGGATAACTGTACCGGCCTTATATATTGCTGTGAAAATTAAGAATGTATATTGTTACTTGCTAAGGATAAAGTAATGCGATTATGTCAGATATATATAACAGCAGCAGCAAAACCAAGTCTCAGTTATCATTTTACTTTTCAACCAAAGTGATAAGACAACCTATTTCTAGAGGGCACTAATTAAGTAATTCTGTTTAGCATTAGAGCATTATAAACCTTTAGACTGTTAACAAAAATTGCCCATAATGCTCTAATGCACATTCTAATTTCTTGCAATCACCTCTGTCTATTACCTTATCTCTAGAGTATCTATCGTATCCCTGTATCATCTTCAAAGAATAAATTTCATCCTTTCTCCAATGCACCAGAAAATATAAGCATGCTCAACTTTGCCAAATAATCTGCTGTTAGGTACTCTAAGGGATGTGAAAACATTAGAGAAATCAGGATATGAAACCTCACCGAAAGATATCATATACTGTATAGAATATAACCATATGTTCGATAACTCAGACTTCTCTTTTCCAAATATTTCACTCCTTAACTCAAGCATACTTTATGGCAACTTAAGTTACCGATGTGATAGCTTCCAGCTGTGGGACATGGTTCCCAAATTTGACTTCAGTTCCTGTCCTGTAGCTGTGGTACTTAGTTCACTCATATAACCAATCTTTGTGCTTTAAGTAAAAAGGTTTATAGATCACCTCCCCCGCCACTTCCATTTAAAATTTTTGAAACAAAGGTCAAATTCCATATTTTGGTAGACTGTAGAACTTAATCAGATCTGGAGGAAACAATATTGGGGCATAAATATAAAATTTTCATGGGCATATACTACTTTCGCGTGACTATGATGACTATAAAGTAGGAGGTAGATGTCAAACTCATTCTGCTCCTATCATAAAAGTGAAGTAAAAGGCAGTCTTTCCCCCATAAGATGTATTACTTTCCATTAGTTCCCATTTTGTAGCACTCCCTTATGAAAATCCTGTAGTAAAGAGTAAGGAAGGCTTCTCATTAGTCATATGTCTGATCTTTTACTCCTTCTGGTAAAAGGCTGGTCTAGTCTAACCAAAACCAGGTAAAGGTATTAAGTGCAACTGAGCTGATGCCAGGCTACTGGCTACCAATCCACAGGTTATATACCCTTTAGCCCCAGTGAGTCTGGGCTCAACTAAAGCCAAGAGACCAAAGTATCTGACTACTCAAGTCCCTGTTAAACTAACAAACTCATTTCTAAACCTAAGGTATCAATATAATCTGAGGAAAGCTTTTAACGATTCAGAAGAGATATGGAGCCCAATCCAAAGAGTCAGATTCTGTAGATCTGGAAGCTGTACTAAAGAAAATAATAATAATAAATAAATAAATAAAAATATGCCAAAATAGCTCTCCTGGTGATTGGCTACATTTGGGTACCAGTGCTGCAGTGATAGATCCAAACTTCTCAGACTCTGCCAAATTGCCCTACTCAGGGTAGGAATGATTCTAGGACAGAAGGATCCCAGTTCCAGGCCTGCCTCAGCCTGAATGACATTTATACAGTGGCAGGAAGCCAGGTAAACAACGTTGTTCCCTCTGGGACACCCGAGACCTCTTCGTTTTCCCCACAAAGATTCCACTATACTACTGTTCTCTTTAATGTTATACAATTATTAGGAAACTCCTTTATCTCTTCTGACTACACTGCAGAATAGATGCCTCAATTATTTTCCCCATCAAAACTGGAATATAGAACTCCCCCTAGCCAAATAACAATCTGGGTATCAAAATGAATAATGTAATGAATTTGAACACACTGGATATAAAAGAATTCATGAATTTATACTGATACCGAAAAAGATTTTAAAACAAGAGACAGAAGGGAAAGTTTTTACAGACAAGTATCAACTAATAAACATAGAAGAAATGATAGGAAAAAAACTGCCATTTTTACACACACCACAGTAATTGTTTCAGGTAAGAATCATTAACAGATAGTGATACCACTGGGTCAAAGATTGCTGGGGAGAAGGCTTTTCACATAGTCTCAAAGTATCACTTCAGAGACCACTGACTACAAAAGAAAAAAGACACCTTTACAATAGGGCAGTTTGGTGGACACCATCTTAACCTAATGATCCAAACTGGCATCACCAATGATGAGACCGGGTGATAGCGTGTGTCTGCTGATGACAGTGGGAGAAGCACACCACATCATCTGTGTTCTACTCCTGCCAAAATCATTTCCTCTTGATTGACTCAGATTATGTAATCAGGCAAATCCAAATTGAAGGATGTCCTGCCAAACATCTGGCCTAGATTCTTTAAAAATGTTAAGTTGTGACAGACCAATAAAATCCAGGCACCTGGGCTTCCCTGGTGGCGCAGTGGTTGGGAGTCCGCCTGCCGATGCAGGGGACGCGGGTTCGTGCCCCAGTCCGGGAGGATCCCACATGCTGCGGAACGGCTGGGCCCATGAGCCATGGCCGCTGGGCCTGCACGTCCGGAGCCTGTGCTCCGCAGCGTGAGAGGCCACAGCAGTGAGAGGCCCGCGTACAGCAAAAAAAAAAAAAAAAAAAAAAAACCAGGGACCTATATTCTAGACTAAAGGAGGCTAAAGAGGCAGGACGATTAATATAATTGATGAAACTTGATTAGACTCTGGGTTTTAAGAAACAGTTACAATGGACATTATAGAGATAATTGTGGAAATTTGAGTATGGACTATATTAGGCAGTAGCACTATATCAGTGTTGAGTTTTTGGAAAATGAGATTTCTTTCATGGATATGTAGGGAAATGTCCTTGTTCTTAGAAGATACAAATTCTGAAGCATTTTAGGCATGAAGGGTCATGGTACCTACAACTAATTCAAATGGTTTAGAAGAAATTATATAAACTCAGGCACAGAAAGAGATTAAACAAAAGTGGCAAAATATTAGAATCAGTGAAGGGTATACGGGTGTTCATTATACTACACCTGCAACTTTTCTAAAGGTTTGCCGTTTCTCAAGAAAAATGTAATATGCACAGCTGAGGCTTTTTAATGGAGAGAAATTAAAAGGAAATTATCCAGGAGGATAAATAAAATTACTGAGGACCAACATAACTATCAAAAGTAATATAAAATAATGTACTCTTGCAACTTTTTCAGGGGAAAAGAAAAGGATACGAAGATCATTTATTCTGTTAAACATTGATTGAGAAACTACCAAGTACCCTGCTCTATACTGGCTTCCCAGAACACAGCAGTATGCAAATCAAATTCCTGCCCTATGACATTCCGATGGTGTGGGAAACGTAGGAGTAGAGGGGTAGGATGGGTGTTGCCATATTTCTAGGATGGCCCAAAAGGCCTTATTAACAAGGTGTCATTTGAGCAGGGACCTGAAAAAAGTGAGGAAGCAAATAATGGAGCTATCTGGCAAAAGTGTGCCCCTGAGAAGTAAGTTGTTGGCATGCTTAGAGGAACAGCAAGGCAACTGATGTGTCTGGGGCCAGGAGAATGTGAGGGAAATTGTAGATGGTGGTGGTGGGAGATGACCATACACCATAAAGTAGGGCGATGAGGCCCACTTTTAGGACTTGGCAGCTTTTATACTGAGTGAGATAGAAAGAGGGTTTTGAACAGAGAAATAACATAAGTTGAGTCACATTTTAAAAGGATCACCCAGCTGCTGTGGTGAGAATACACTGTAAAAAGGCAAGGGTGGATAGAGAGTCCAGTTACAGAAACAACAAACACAAAACAAAGAAAAATAGATGACCCAGGTGATAATGACTTGGCTTGTAGGTACTGTGATGAGTGAACAGATTTTAGGTAATTTATGAAGGTAGAGACAATCTGGTTTGGTGACAGATTGAGTGTGGGGTATGAGAAAGAAGTTCAAGGATTCTCCAGGGTTTGGGCCTAAGAGAATGGAGTTGATATTTCCATATGCAGAAAAGACTACAAAAAGTTCATGGAGCTGGGTTTCAGCCTGTTTAGTTTGAGACACCTGTTAGATATTCAAGTAAAGATGATGAGGAGGCAGTTGAATATGGATCTGGAATTAGGAGAGAGCTTTGGGCTGTCGATACGGACTTGGCAGTCAGCATTTAGATGGCTGTTTCAGCCACAAGACTGGATAAGACACCCTCGCATGAGGACCTGGGGAGGGATGGGAGGACTAGCAATGGAGACCACGAGGGGTAGCCAGGGTGTGTGGGGGAGAGCCCAGGACAGCATTGTCTTGGCCACATCTATCACAAGCAAACTAAAGGCCTATTTAAAGCTTCAGAAACTGGAAAAAAACACTGGTATATACATAATGGTAACTAACAGCCACTAGAAATTACAATTATATCTTTCTAAGCATCTAATATTGTAAAATACTAGGGATTCCGACTAACACACAAACGGAAAAGTTGACTTAAAAAAAAAGATGAAAAATCCTCAGGTCAGCAAAACTGAGCCTTCTGAGGATTACGGGCCCAACACAACCATTTTCCAATGCCCTCTATACAGGTTTAGACACATACTCCAGGCAGATCTAAGTAGTAACCTACAGAACTACTTGGCAATTACTATATATGCTACATTTCTGTTCCACTGGAATTCTTCTTTCTGGCTAACGTGTAGGCAAAGGACGAAAGGAAACTGAAGTCTTCACACCCCCTCAGTGATTCTCAGTCCCTGGCTGAGAAGACATTAAACAGTGGATTCTAAAAATGGCCACTGGGTAGTTCAACTGCCTAATCTTTTTTTCCTAATAAATTAGGGCAGCGATAGGATTTTTACAAACTGTTCATGGATTTTAAAACTTGCTTTCATTATGTCAACATACTTTCATTAAAAATTCAGTTTGAGGGGGGCACCTTCAAGATGGCAGAGGAGTAAGACGTGGAGATCACCATCCTCCCCACAAATACATCAAAACTACATGTACATGTGGAACAACTAGAGAACACCTACCAAACACTGGCAGAAGACCTCAGACTTCCCAAAAGGCAAGAAACTCCCCGTGTACCCGGCCATGTGGCTGACAGGGACATGGTGCTCTGGCCAGGTGTCAGGCCTGAGCCTCTGAGGTGGGAGAGGCGAGTTCAGGACATTGGTCCACCAGAGACCTCCTGGCCCCATGTAATATCAAATGGCAAAAGGTCTCACAGAGATCTCCATCTCAATGCCAAGACTCAGCTCCACTCAATGACTAGCAAGCTACAGTGCTGGACACCCTAGGCCAAACAACTAGCAAGACAGGAACACAAAGCCACCCATTAGCAGACAGGCTGCCTAAAATCATAAGTTCACAGACACGCCAAAACATACCACCAGACGTTGTGCTGACCACAAGAAAAACAAGATCCAGCCTCATCCATCAGAACACACGCACCAGTCCCTTCCACCAGGAAGCCTACACAACCCACTTAACCAACCTTACCCACTGGGGGCAGACACCAAAAACAATGGGAACTATGAACCTGCAGCCTGTGAAACGGAGACCCCAAACACAGTAAGTTAAGCAAAATGAGAAGACAGAAAAATACATAGCAGATGAAGGAGCAAGGTAAAAACCCACCAGACCAAATAAATGAAAAGGAAATAGGCAGTCTACCTGAAAAAGAATTCAGAGTTATGACAGTAAAGATGATCCAAAACCTTGGAAATAGAATGGAGAAAATACAAGAAACATTTAACAAGGACCTAGAAGAACTAAAGAGCAAACAAACAATGATGAATAACACAATAAATGAAATTTAAAACTCTCTAGAAGGAATTAATAGCAGAATAACAGGCAGAAGAATGGATAAGTGACATGGAAGATAAAATAGTGGAAATAACTACTGCAGAGCAAAATAAAGAAAAAAGAATGAAAAGAATTGAGGACAGTCTCAGAGACCTCTGGGACAATATTAAACGCACCAACATTCGAATTATAGGGGTCCGAGAAGAAGAAGAGGAAAAAGAGGGGACTGCAAAAATATTTGAAGAGATTATGGTTGAAAACTTCCCTAATATGGGTAAGGAACTACTGAATCAGGTCCAGGAAGTGCAGAAAGTCCCATATAGGATAAATCCAAGGAGAAATACGCCAAGAAACATATTAATCAAACTATCAAAAACTAAACACAAAGAAAAAATATTAAAAGCAGCAAGGGAAAAGCAACAATTAACATGCAAGGGAATCCCCATAAGGTTAACAGCTGATCAAGCTAGAAGGGAGCAGCAGGACATATTTAAAGTGATGAGAGGGAAAAACCTACAACCAAGATTACTCTACCCAGCAAGGATCTCATTCAGATTCAAGAGAAAAATTAAAATATTTACAGACAAGTAAAAGCTAAAAGAATTGAGCACCACCAAACCAGCTCTACAACAAATGCTAAAGGAACTTCTCTAGGCAGGAAACACAAGAGAAGGAAAAGACTTAAAATGACAAACCCAAAACAATTAAGAAAATGGTAACAGGAACATACATATCGATAACTACCTTAAATGTAAATGGATTAAATGCTCCAACCAAAAGACACAGACTGGCTGAAGGGATACAAAAACAAGACCCATATATATGCTGTCTACAAAAGACCCACTTCAGACCTAGAGACACACACAGACTGAAAGTGATGGGATGGAAAAAGATATTCCATGCAAATGGAAATCAAAAGAAAGCTGGAGGAGCAATTCTCATATCAGACAAAATAGACATTAAAATAAAGACTATTACAAGAGACAAAGAAGGACACTACATAATGATCAAGGGATCGATCCAAGAAGAAGATAAAACAACTGAACTGAAATTGAAACTGTGATTAAAAATCTTCCAACAAACAAAAACCCAGGACCAGATGTCTTCACAGGCGAATTCTTTTGAACATTTAGAGAAGAACTAACACCTATCCTTCTCAATTTTCTCTAAAATACAGCAGAGGGAGGAACACTCACAAACTCATTCTACAAGGCCACCATCAACCTGATACCAAAACAGGTGGAGGAATCAGACTCGCTGACTTCAGACTCTACTACAAAGCTACAGTCAACAAGACAGTATGATACTGGCACAAATACAGAAATATAGATCAATGGAACAGGAAAGAAAGCCCTGAGATAAACCCACACACATATGGTCACCTTATCGTTGATAAAGGAGGTAAGAATTTACAATGGAGAAAAGACAACCTCTTCAATAAGTGGTGCTGGGAAAACTGGACAGGTACATGTAAAAGTATGAAATTAGAACACTCCCTAACACCATAAAAGTGAGAGAGTGGCATGGACATATATACACTACCAAATGTATAACAGATAGCTAGTGGGAAGCAGTCGCATGGCACAGGGAGATCAGCTCGGTGCTTTGTGTCCACCTAGAGGGGTGGGATAGGGAGGGTGGGAGGGAGACACAAGAGGGAGGAGATATGGGGATTATTTATATGTACAGTTGATTCACTTTGTTATACAGCAGAAACTAACACACCATTGTAAAGCAATTATACTCCAATAAAGATGTTTAAAACAAAATTCAATTTGAAGACTGTCTTAGGAGAGTTAATACATCAACATCCTTGAGATATGACTCTCGGGTAGTGCCTTTCTAGACAACACAGAGGGAGATCTCACCTCTCATACAACAACACAGAAACCACTGCATTTTCAGAAACGAATCAATCTGATGTCATAAAGGTTAATAAAAGGGCCCTAATCAAATTCTTATAGGCAACAGGGCCCATCTTACCATTCTTTCTAGCACAGTGAATTGAAAGCTACAGTAACCTGACATTTCTTCCTTTAGAGGGAGAATAAGGCATGCTGATTTTTTTCCAGTTTAGCAAAGCTATGTCTCTGATCCAATAAGAATTAAAGATTTAGTCTATCCAAAGCAGAAAGAACATGCTAATGTAGCCTAACCTGGAAAAAGATCTACTCTTCCTCTTCTTTGGAAGCTTCAATTTAGTGTACTAATTTTCAGATATAAATATGAATATTTAGTCCAACTAGGAAAAAGCCCTGGTGTCCATTTCCACATCGGTTCTATGAACCTGGCCTTGCGCCTGCACCTCCACATTGTGATAGCTCTAAAACGAAAACATACGGTTGCACTGATTTTGGGTCATATGACTACAGCGGACGGCAGAACAGCTCATTCTCCCCTCTTTTTTGTTTTTAAATTGAAGTATAGTTGATTTTCAGTGTCTCAGGTGTACAGTAAAGTGATTCAGTTATACATATATATATTCTTTCAGACTTTTTCATTATAGGTTATTACAGGATATTGAATATAGTTCCCTGTGCTATACAGTAGGTCCCTGTTTATCTGTTTTATAAATAGGAGTGTGTATCTGTTACCATTCTCTCCCACTTCTTCTTAGCATACTCCTACGTACTACCTATACCTTACAAGAGTTTTCTGGTCCTAAAGAGACGAGCCCAACAAACACTTTTCCCCAGCTACAGAAATTCCTTGGATTGCAGAATTTACATATTGCAGTCAAAATTTTTAAGTCTTCATTATGAAAAGCTAATCGTATTCTCCAAAACTCCTATCTAATTCCAGTAATGTTTCCTCAGGGTGAAAAAAAATTCAAAAGCTTGACCTTCAATCACTGGTGAAAATTAGAGATTACATCCTTTTTAAAAAAAATTGGAGTATTAAGGGACCACCACATTTCCCTATCTCTGTGCTTCTCACTCCCTGCAAGTTTCTCCCCTTCCTCCTAAGTTTCCCAGCTTTAGAGATTCCCTAATGTCACACTTCCAACTCTAATTTAGGAGCTCAGTCTGTACTGCATTCTCGCATGTCACCAGTAAATACTATGCTCCCACCTAAAAACTATCTTAGGACATACATCCTTAAAAAAAAAGAATCATACTGCTTCAGTTTTGTAAAGCAGATATTCTTAACACGTTTCCTTAAAGTGAAGGAGGCCTGTTATTTGGCCAGATCACGACTGAGAACATTCGCATGACCACAGGATATGGGTGATGTTTCACCCATTACTCATGGCTGTCGCCCATGTTGGCTTTGTTCCGACAGCCAAGTATGTTAGTAATCTTCCTCATTAATCCTTTCCCTCTCATAGCATCTCCAAACTAGAATTTCCTCCTAAAAAGAAAAAGCTCACAAATTTTCTTGACAGCTATGAAAGTTACAAGTAATGTCTCTAAGATAATCATGATGACCGATTTCCCAATATGCACAAGAGAAACTAGGAAAATATATATTGAACTTCGAGACAGTGTAGAACATCATGGTTTTGTTGATACTAAGAGAGTTTTGTGAGTTGTGGTATTTATTTCAAGGGTATTTCACATGGCCAATGTTCCTTATAAACATCCACATCATATGCTAATATACTTCAATTCTATCTATACCAATCCCTAGTTTTTATATGCCAACAGTGACCCAACACTAAGTTAAGTTCTATAGGACCTATATAACTTTTTTTTTTTTAATTTATTTATTTATTTTTGGCTGTGTTGGGTCTTCTTTTCTGTGAGAGGGCTTTCTCCAGTTGCAGCAAACGGGGGCCACCCTTCATCGTGGTGCGCAGGCCTCTCACTTTCATGGCCTCTCTTGTTGCGGAGCACAGGCTCCAGACGCGCAGGCTCAGGCTCAGGAGTTGTGGCTCATGGGCCCAGTTGCTCCGCAGCATGTGGGATCTTCCCAGACCAGGGCTCAAACCCATGTCCCCTGCATTGGCAGGCAGACTCCCAATCACTGCACCACCAGGGAAGCCCGGACCTATATAACTTTGAGCATAACCTTCTGGTCTTATATTCACTGTATAGTGGATTCATCAACTATGAAGTCCAATTACCTAGTTTATCACCCCTTCAAACACAAAGACTGTACATCATTAACTAGCTTCCACCTTAACGGAAACTCAAAAATCACAAGGAAAACTAAAGTTTATCACTTCTAACATTGGATTTTCCAAACTCCGGAGATAAAAGAATCAACAAGTATGAACGCCACATCCATGTACACTGAGGTAGGGAAATAACGTAACGGAAACTTTTTCAGATTTGCATTAATCATTTCTGCTTAAGCTATTTAATACAGTATGACTGTATCCCATCTGTCAATGCTGGAATACTAGGCCTCAGTGGGTGGATAAGGGGTCAATTAGTTGACTTTTGGAGTCAATTTTCCACAACTAGATGCCTAGACACTAGCACACAACAGCAGCGGGCTATGTGAGCCTTCATGTCCACACCCACGCCCTAGTCTGCCAGCTTTTAGGTCGCCCCAAACGGTCCCTTTGCCTTCCTATGCCGGATTCACTTGCCTGAAAAGCTCCAAACGGGTGAGCCTGGAGAATCTATCAGTTTATTTGGTAAGTTTTTCACATTAGCGTAAAATTCTTATTAATGCATAAATTATATACACATATATTCAATGTATTAACACTTCAAAAAACTTCTAATTCTAGTGAAAGGTATTTTGAAAATTGATTAAAGCAAGAAAGGACCTGTTTGAACACTAAGAAGAATATAGGATTGCACATTAAGTATAATTAATCTAACATTTCTATGAGGCAGAACTTTTATACAGATCTTCAGAAAAACCCAGCCTCTTTCCTGCGGGCAGAGTGCCTCAGGGTTTGGAGCCAGACAGCCTGGGCTTCAAGCTAGGCTCTACCACTTACTGTGTGACCTGGGGCAGATTTCTTAACGTCTGTCTTCTCAACTATAAAATGGAGATCATTAGAAGTATCTACCCAGGGGCAAAATCGGGTTTGGAGGAGCTATTGCTTACAGAGTGGGGAGTCATTTGCAAAGACATATGATTAAATGGGATTAAATGAGATATTATACACAAAGCATCCAACATGCAGTGAGTGCTCTATGAACTTGACTATCACTAATATCAGTGAAACAAAATTTCACAAAAGAGCAAATGGCATAAGCCCATTCACTTTATCTCAAACTATTAGAGCAAAGGAAACAGTCTCCTTTGAAACAAACTGTTGGGGGTGGTGGGGGAGATGGAATATTTATTTACACAGCAAGTTGCCATGAGTTGAAATGTCCAAAAATATGCATACTCGGGAGAGCACATGTTATCAAAAGGGTTTTTATGATTTCCTATAAATACCTTAGATAACTAAACACAGACCCCAAATGCCTCTGGATGGCTCAGATTAGGAAGCACCTCATGTCGTGAATTTAAGAAAAGGTGACCAAAGTAATCACATTTAAATGACTCCAAACACAAATATGAATGCAATGAAGTTTCCTTAACTTGCCAGATTCTCTGAAACCCCAGGTGTTAGAAGTCCTTTGTTATTCCAAGAGACAATCTCGTGACTGAGAACAGAAGGAAGACTGCGATTTCTCTGTGATCTGTCGTTCTGAGGTGATGCTAACTTGTGCCTGCGGGCGTGCGCGCTTTCCCTCCCGAGTCTCTTCCCCATCCCCACTCAGGCCAGAAGTTAACAGCACGTCTGCCTCTTTAAGAGAGAAAGGCTGGAGCATTTACCATTAAATCAACATTTCTGGGCTTCCCTGGTGGCGCAGTGGTTGAGAGTCCGCCAGACGCAGGTTCGTGCCCTGGTCCGGGAAGATCCCACATGCCGCCGAGCGGCTGGACCCGTGAGCCATGGCCGCTGAGCCTGTGCTCCGCAGCGGGAGAGGCCACAACAGTGAGAGGCCGGCGTATGGCAAAAAAAAAAAAAAAGATCCGTGAAACTGAAAGAAAAATAGGCACTCAGTATTTGTCGACTAACTAAACTTAGTGGTGCTGACCTACTTTCAGGAACATTGTGATAGTTCACGAAAATGAAATCGCCTCATCATTACGTTGATGACTGAAGACATTTTAACACATAAAGAAACCTCTTATACAAATACTGCCATACTACTGAAAATTACTTTTAAATAAAGTTGCTTACTGTGATCCAGTCACTTTCAACATTTAGCACATATCAGATGAATGACTGACGCTCACTCAAGTTACTAGAAGAAGTCTGAAATCTCAGATAAGTGAAATATGTATTTGATTAAAATCAAGGGTTACGACACTGCCAAGAAGAGGAGGCCTCCGAGAGCAACACTTCGATAATAAAATGCAATTAGCTTACCAGCTTCTTCCTTGTGAAACGTGTCTGCAAGCAGCGACTGCATCAGATCAGGGCAGAGGGACATGCTATAGGCCCGTATGATACTTGAGGATGCAAGGGCAGGTCCCCCTTGACAGGCTTTCTACAAAACCAAAATCCCTGAAGAAAAGGGATTTACCCCTAGTTTTCAGTTTTCCTTCCAAAAGACAGAAAAATAGAAAGCTGCCCTGAGGACAGATATTATATATAGAAAACAAGCAGAGTTAAAATTGGACTCTTCTTCCTGCCCATTTCCTCAAGGAAACGCACAGCCCCACCCAGCCTTGTACATAATACTATACTTCTTCATGGATCCCGGATATGCAGCCTACAAGTAAAACATAAGCTGACGAAAAGCAGCAACAGGTTCATCGCTGAATGACAAACTCTTAGGTTCTAGCAATTCAGCACGAAGATACATGCAAGAGATACGAATGTCATCTTCAAGGAGAAAAAACCGAGGGCCTGATCCTTAGGACCCGTAGCCCCCTCCACAGATCGAAGTGGTAACTTCCAGCTGTGTGTTATTACCAACAATACTCCTAAAAACGCTGCCTCCTTGGTTCTGCTTCTCCTAGGCTGGGCCAAACGGATTTTCTGTAATTATTTAGGGGTGACATGACTTGGCTCTCGGAGCTGCACAAAACTGTTCAATTGTTCCACAATAAAAATAGGGTCTATTTCTTTTTTTTTTTTTTTTATAAATTTATTTATTTATTTTTGGCTGTATTTTGTCTTCATTGCGGTGTGCTGGCTTCTCTTGTTGCAGAGCACGGGCTCTAGGCGCCCGGACTTCAGCAGTTGTAGCACACGGGCTTAGTTGCTCTGCGGCATATGGGATCTTCCCGGACCAGGGCTCGAACCCGTGTCCCCTGCATTGGCAGGCGGACTCCCAACCACTGTGCCACCAGGCAAGCCCGGGTCTATTTCTTAAAAAAATCAATTCTGGGAACAACACAAAACTCTCCTCATCCTCTTCTTTTCACTTCACATTTTGGGTTCTTCAAAAGTATGATTTCAGTATACATAAGAAACGAAACAAAGAGGAATTTTCCTCTAAATAAAAACACTGGCTTCCTTTTTAACTTAGATTCCAATAACCAAACACATACATATACCATGCTATTTCCCCAAAGGAATTCTTAAGTAAACTTAAATCTGATTCAGCTTGCAAGTGGATTCATTTCTTCAACCCATTCAATATGAGAAAAATACACGATCGTCTGAGAAAAAGTATATTTAAATGGAATTTGGTACTTGAGAATTAAGAAGACCCAATAATACTTAGAGGAACTGGGTGCAGGGAGCACAATGAAATGGTGGACGTGGATTTCACTGTCTTGGTATTTGAGAGCAGACTGCCTGGGAAACTCTCCTGGTCCACGTCCTTTCCATAACAGAACTACACAAGGAGATTTAGTGCTTGGAGAAGCACATCTTCACTTATGGTGCAAAGAAGTTTCTCTGGGCATGATATCTTCTGCAGAAAACCACTGTGATGAAAAGACTTTCAGACTTCCATTCCCCCAGGAAACAAAACAGTTTCGAAAGGACATCTTTTACTTCAACTTTATACCAAGCTCGACAGCTCCAACTTTGCAGAAGCAGAAAGAACTAGAATCTGAACATTCTGTTCACTTTACCTAATTTTAGTAACCGTAAGACTTTGGCAGGGTCTGCCAGACTGTTTGGGAGTCCAGGAGACGAAGGCAGCATTAGTGGGGCCCCTACTACCATGTCCTTGGTATCCTGACCTGTGTAGGCTGGTCTTCCCCATGTTCATGGCAGACCCTTGAGTGCCCCCATCGGGGAATCCTATGATAGGGCATGATGCTGGCGGCAATACCCCCTTTTCAGGCTTCTCTGGCCCACACAACTAAGCCATGCTCCCAAGAGAGCGCGAGATGGCAGCCTGTAGGTGCAGGATACTTGACCTTGGGTTTGAAACGACAATGCGTCATTTATTGCACAAACCAATAAGGACACCAATAATCTGGAATGCAAATATCAACCAATCCCAGAGCTGCTGGTTAGCAGAAGGGCTTACAGGCTTGCAGGCCCCCAGGGAGGCAGGGTAGTGGTTAGGAGCACAGGCTCTGGAACCAGACTCTCATGCTTCCATTTTAGCTGTGATGCTACATAGCTGTGTGACTTTGGAGAAGTCACTTAATTTTTCTGTCTCTGCTTCCTCATCTGAAAAATAGGGATAATTACGTCTAAGGTGTTGAGGAGTGAAGGATTCGTTATGTCAATGAATTACAAAGTGCTTAGGATGCTGAGTGCCATATAGTGTTTGTCTTCATTATTAGTGTTACCAGCTATAAATATTCTAATTTCCCAAGTGAGGCACTCTCAGCACCAGCAAGAGCACCTTGAGCTCAAGCCCCAAGTTTCAGGCAGGGCAGATGAAGAGCCACCTAACACTCGGAGAAGAGAACCAAGCTCCTCCAAGAGCTGATCCGATGTCTGTTCAGGGGGACTACATGGGTGCCGGCTTGGGAGGCTGGGCCAGGAGTGTGTTCCTGAAGGGCCGATGCCCAGGAGACTGAATTTATAACAAAGTTTACAAAATAAGAAGTCAGAATGTGTACATTAAGAGAAAAGAAATCAAACCTTGGAATTAAGTTGTATTCACTCCGACACATTTTTTTTAAATTGGGAAGGAAAGTGGTAAACGGGGCTCCTAATATACTAAAAGCCCTTGGGGTATTCATTAAACACTTGCTAATTGACGGAACTTGCCTATTCAAAGAGAACTTGGAAATGTATATGCCTTCAGGGAATAACTCTTCACCTGTACAATTCACTAAGTATCTGGCTTCTTAACAGTAACCATAGAATACAGTTTACATGTAAGTTAAATATTTAATTGGTATAAATATACTACTCAGCTCACTGAGGCAAAAATGTGAACATTCCTGCTTTATAATGAGTACGATTTTGACCATCATGTTTAAAGCTAACACCACAGAAATGTTTGAGTTTCATACCTCAAAGATACTTTAATAAAATTTAGCTATTTTCCTTGACATCAATAAGTACCACAAGGTGGGGAAGTAAACAGGCAGAATCCATGAAAAGCAGCTGCTTCTACCAGTCATTTATCTTCACGTTCTTAAAATATTTTTTTTTTTTTTAATTTATTTATTTATTTATGCGGTACGCGGGCCTCGCACTGTTGTGGCCTCTCCCGTTGCGGAGCACAGGCTCCGGAAGCGCAGGCTCAGCGGCCATGGCTCACGGGCCCAGCCGCTCCGCGGCATGTGGGATCTTCCCAGACCGGGGCGCGAACCCGTGTCCCCTGCACTGGCAGGCGGACTCTCAACCACTGCGCCACCAGGGAAGCCCTTAAAATATTTTTAATGGAGAAACCCAGTTAAAAAAAATTGCAAACGAGGAAAACTGGTGCCTCCAGATTTAGGAGGTCATAATATTACCTAATCTTATTTCTGCTAAGGAAAATCCAAGTAAAGTTCAAATCTACAGAAGAGTCATTTACATTAAAATGATAGCTGTTCACTAAGGAAGCCGGTAAGGGGGGAAACACAGAAGCTTCCGGGCTAAAACAAGTAAGTGAATAAGAATCAGTTGTATTTGAGAGAAAGCACAGACACACACATGGGCTACAAGAGAGATAGAAGGTGTCTGAAAAATAAAATGGGGCTTCCTCATTCATCAGTCTCATCTCTGCTGTAATTTCTGACTGATTCAGAAACTTCCAAGGCTCTCAAAGCCAAGACAGGCAGGAGTTTTGATGTGTGTTGGCTGGATGCAAAATACTGCTGGAGATTTAATTTCTTCTAAGGCAAGAGCAGTGAAAAACAATCAGGGTCATCTCATGCTTGAAGGGTCAGAATTGAATTATTTTTCAACAACTGCAGAAAAATAATTTCCATGAATTGAGTACGATGAAAGCGGGGTAGGTATAAACTAAAGGAGGCATTCAGAGGTTAAGAAGAAGGAAGTGTGTTTTGCGGATTTTCCTTCCTTTAACAATAATGGAGAGTTCAAATATTTCTGGCTGTTAGACTGGCATCAGACAGACATCAAGAATGCAGCTGTGTTTGGCTTCCCACATGGCATAAGCAGCAGTCACAGTAATATACACTCAACTTCACAGTTACTTAAATTTAAAAAGTAGGCAATGCAAGAATTACAAAGCTTTGGGGGTGGGGACACCTGGGTAGTTTAGAATATAAAACATAGTAAAACATCAATTTACGTTTCAATGCCTAGCACTGCCTACTGATGTAGACATTCTTAAATCAGGCAGATGAGATTTTGGCACTTTTAGAAATGGCAGTAACATTTGGGGGAGAAGACTGTTTTGTAAACAAAGCAATTATATCTGATAATAATTGAAAACTGGGGAATGAAGAGGAAAAAAAAAGCCACCTAGGAAATCACTTTCCACAACTTATTATTGGCATTTTGTATATTTCATTCCAGTCTCTTTTTTTTTCCCCCTATTTCCTATGGTGGCAGTTAAACATAACACACGGAAAAACCCAGTTCAGCATTACATTCTCTCTTCTTAAAAAACTCTTCACTAAAGCTGTTGAAACAGAAACAACCTGGTCACTTAATCGAAACCAAATTTTGCTCACAGATTTCTCCCCACCTTAAGGTTTTGTGGTGGTAGTTGTTTGTTTGTTTTTAATTCAAAAACAAAGGCTGTTAATGCTAAGACTTCAAAAGTATAGACAAAGCCAGGAGATTAGAAAAAATTGTCAACATATTCAGGAATTCTGGGGATTAGCTAGTGTTTGCCCTCCCAATGGGGTGTGGTGAGGACAGGATCCAGTCCTTACCAGGGTTTGACTCAGTCTCAAGGTGATGCAATGTGGCAGCAGGAAACGACTCAGGGTCTCAAATTTATAACAAAATTGTAGTTTCAATTTTTGTTAAACTGTTGTTTAGAACTTAAAACATATTTTCAAGGGAAATAGTACAAGAAGGGCTGGGGTGTATTTCTGCAAAATCTATTTAATCCATGTAGTTTCAAACAAAGTTCTCAAAGATACGGTAACTGTGACAATTCACTGAAGTGTGGAAAGAATATTCATCTATCTGTTTATTTCTCACCTGGTCCTTTAATGCCTAGTTTGTGCTTTATAAGGTACAGAATATTAATACAGGAGGGAAAGTATTTAATTTCTAAATATACAGAAATTGGCTATACAAGCTGTAAAAACTCAAACTACTTATTTGTTAGAGAAGTTTGGAGACCATTAGTTTTAAACAGTAACACCAGCATTACTCTTGTTTGCTACCATATTGATAACAAGATTTTTAAATAAAAATATGTCTCCTGTTTCAGCTGGGACAGCCCCAGGAATACATCTGTCATTGGAACATCCCATGACACTGTGGGTCTCTTTCAGAAATAAATTGAGTAATGGGAGTTTGGAATCCCAGAAGAGGGGTTCTGAGAGGAAGCAGGGCTACTTCATTTCTCCAGGGGGACTTTCATGAAGCAGTGGTTCTTAATCTCCTTCGGTTCAGCCCCCTCTTCATCTGACAAGTGGAATGGACCTTCTGCTTACACATGTTCAGGGGTCTGATTGATGTACTTGTTGAAACCACTCATGGATTCCTGGGACCATGATCCCAGGAAGCAGTACGTGGCCTCAGCCACAACTAGACAGGATCTCAGTTGTCAAGTCCAGATGGGGATGGGGACTTAAGGTCCAATAATACATCCAAGTGCAGCTCATTTGTGGCAAATCCTCCACTGGGAAATGGCTTGTGTGGAGAGAGCCTCAATCTGGGATGCTCATCTTAGTCAACCACGGTGTATACACTCATTTGTCACACACACATTTCTCATTTGTCAGATTTCCCACAGCGAGCTGCCAACTCTTCTCTGGGTGAAATCCAAACATGGAAGACAGAGTTCTGGTTCTGTGCCAGGTGCTACCAGTTTTTGATCATTACCTGGTCTCCTATTTCCAACTCAGTTTAGATGATTGATTCTCCACATGGAGCCCACGTTGAGCTTTAAGATACAAATCCCATCAGGTCATTCATTGTATTGTTTGTATCCTCCAATGGCTCCTCTCTGCCTACTTTAAAACGTCCAAACCCTGCTCCTTTCTGGTTTCCTGTTCTGCAAATTTAATCTTTCTCAAGTGACTGTACTTTCCATGTATGAAGCAGAGAGTGGTGAGGAGCTGTTGTTACTGCCCATCCTGTTCCTTTTGGGGAAAACTTTCCCTTCTGTGTGGCTGCCAGAGGGCTGCTGCCTGAGCAAGGACAGTCATGATACCCACTCTCCATAGGGGCTGGTCTGGGGTCAGAACTGACCCAAGTGAACCTTCCCTGACCTCAACATGCACGAGCACAACGAACAGAAGTGCAGAGAGTCAGAATCTAACAGCTGGGTCTCAGGATCTAGCCAAGGTCACTCATAGACTTACAAGTTATATGAGTTAATTTTGTTGTTGTTTTAAGCTAACTTGGAATAGGTCCTCAACTTCCAACTGAAATAAACCTAGAATTCAGACCGTACTGAACTGACCCTCCTATGACAGATGCACCATCTGTTTATAAGGCTATAGGAGTAAATATGTCTGGATCGTTCAACAAAATGGGACACAAGGACATCACACAGTCCATGATTCCCACGTTCTAGTTTATAAAGCTTCACTGAACGTCCTTCCTCTAATACAGCTTGTTTTATAGTTCAGTGGGACTTTTTACAATGAGCGTAGTTTCAATGGAAATGGCCCAGATAACACATTTCCCTCCCGTAGAAAGTTGAATGCTAACTGAAACAGAGTTTCTAGTCCTCTAACCTGTACTTCACTCAGAGCAAACCAGGCAATCTCATGAGCACATGGGTGTGTGCGGTATAGCCAACAAGCATCTGTCCTCCGGGAGCCACAGCCTCGGGACCAGAAGAGCTGAGAACCAGAGCAGTCCCCCAGGCTACACTTTACATGCAAGCAACGACATTTCATGGGGACTTCAGTTACCATGTGCTTGTGGGTCTCCAGGTCCAGATGAAAGACCATGGAGGGAGAGGCGTGTGGCTTTTACACAAGCCGTCCTCCCCTTAGCTGGCTGCATTTGTGCCGGGAGTCACAGAATGTGGACCTATAAGGCACTGCAGAGACCAGGCCCTCATGCACAAATAAGGAACTGGGTCCTAGAGGGGGAATAATTCAACTCAGAGCACCACAGAGTCAGGTGGGAGGAGACTCCAGTCCCCGACCCACAAGGGACCTGCTCGTGGGGACGTCCAGCTGCCTCTAGAACACGAGTGCCAACGTGCTGCCATGAGCTTTGCTTGCCCTATAAATCTGTTGGATCAGAGACTGAGTAACATCGGCAGATCATTTAGAAATTATGTAGGAATATCTTGAATTTCATAATAATAATAGGGTTTAAGTTACATGACATATTGATATAACACTGTATAGAAACTCAACTAACTTCCAGCCTTTTCTCTGGAGCGTGATAACGGGCCGCTGGTTAAATGTAGCAGAATGACTATACACTACTCCCCCTACTCACCTCTTCTGTGCAAAGCCATCCAGATGATGGCAAAGTCCACCCCGCCCCCTCCCCCAAAAAAGACCTAAAGAGAAAATGAGGGCAAGAAATAGGAGGGAAGACAGCAGAGGAGCCATTTCAACAAATTTGGGAAGACAAAGCAGAGCGATCCCTGAGCTAACTTCCCCACTCTGCTGTAGCCTCTGAAGAATCTGCAGAGGGGATACTGAGAACAAACTGCTCTCACAAAACTCCAAAGAGGCGCAGGCCTGCAGACACTGTGTACCGCGGAGGACAGGAGTGAGACGTGAGACTAGAAGTGAAGGGACCGTTTGAAAGTTTATTTAGACAGAGACTGGACACCACGTTTCAACCTTAACCCTCCACAGCTCTAGGACTGTGTCTTCTAACCTTGACCTTCTTCCCTCAACAACAGAGAACCCCAGGCAAAGTCGGGTATGAGGACTGCAGACCTCAGGCACTATGGGCAACACAAGTGAGGCTTGGATTGAGGGGGGGGAAAAAAAGGGTATTTTTAAAAATATGCATTCTGAGCTCTGGGATTCAACTGCTGTTTTCGTTTTCCTTTTCCGAAATTTTGTTTCTTCAAATGTAAGAAGCAGACACCCTTAAAGAAGGAAGTTAGAGAAATCTTCTCTGAACTAAGAAAAAAATCTCAGTTACTGTATAGACGTTCAAGTTGGCAAAATAATTGGCTCCAAAGCCCACCTGTTGGCTAGTGTACCCTGCTCCACAGAGCTTCCAATTAGCTTCTTCACATTTTTAAGTAGGAGCAGAGGGCCAAGAGCACCATACATACATTTCAGGAACTACTCCAACAGAAGAGAGACCAAATTCAAATAATACAGTGTAAAGGGAAAACTCTCCCTCTCATAAACCACACTTCATTTCTTCCATGACCTCTCACCCCTTACCAGGAGTACCCTAACACCCCCCACCACAGCCATCTTTGGCAAGTAGACCAATATGCACTGTATACCTGGATTCATTCACAATATTCTGAGCATCAACAAGGCATCAACAAATTCTTTCAGGATATCATCTGAGTTTCCTGTGTGTTAGGAGACAGCTAGGCTAAACTTGGGGAAGAGGCCTTCTGTGGTATGTCACAAGGCATCCATTCTGGCTTACTCAACACTCATGCAAATTATTGCTAAGTATGTCAGTGGCATGGTTCTCGAACTTCTAGATGACACCACTCTAGGAAGGACAGCCAAAATACATGCTGACAGAACAAGGATCCTTCCCAAACCAAATTTTAAATGACAGGCAGAGTAAAGGACAAAACTGACTGAATCAAAAATTGTCTTACATTCATGTTTTTAGAGAGTTATACAAGTAGAGGGAGATATGAATTACTAAGAATTATTAATAAATTAAGAACAAGTATAGACAAATGGGACCTAATTAAACTTAAAAGCTTTTGCACAGCAAAGGAAAAGACAACTCAGAATGGGAGAAAATATTTGCAAACGAAGCGACCAACATGGAATTAGTCTCCAAAATATATGAACAGTTCATGCAGCTCAATATCAAAAAAACTAACAGCCCAATCAAAAAATGGGCAGAAGATCTAAATAGACATTTCTCCAAAGAAGACATACAGATAGCCAAGAGGCATATGAAAAGATGCTCAACATCACTAATTATTAGAGAAATGCAAATCAAAACTACAATGAGGTATCACCTCACACCAGTCAGAATGACCATCATCAAGAAAACCTACGGACAATAAATGCTGGAGAGGGTGTAGAGAAAAGGGAACCCTCCTACACTGTTGGTGGGAATTTAATTGGTACAACCATTATGGAGAACAGTATGGAGGTTCCTTAAGAAACTAAAAACAGAGCTACCATATGATCCAGTAACTCTACTTCCGGGCACATATCCAGAGAAAACGGTCATTTGAAAAGATACATGCACCTCCAATGTTCACTGCAGCATTAGCCAGGACATGGAAGCAACCTAAATGTCCACTGACAGAGGAATGGATAAAGAAGATGTGGTACATATATACAATGGAATATTACTCAGCCATAAAAAAGAACGAAATAATGCCATTTGCAGCAACACGGGTGGACCTAGAGATTGCCATACTGAGTGAAGTAAGTCAGTCAGAGAAAGACAAATATATGATGTCACTTATATGTGGAATCTAAAAAAACAGTACAAAAAAACTTATTTACAAAACAGAAATAGTCACAGATGTAAAAAAACAAACTTATGGTTACCAGGGGGGAAAGGTGGGGGGGTGGGGTGGGAGGAGGGATAAATTGGGAGATTGGCAATGACATACACACCCTACTATACATAAAATAGATAACTAATAAGGATCTACTGGAGAGCACAGGGAACTCTACTTGATACTCTGCAATAACCTATATGGGAAAAGAATCTAAAAGAGAGTGGACAGATGTATGTGTATAACTGATTCACTTTGCTGTATAGCAGAAACTAATACAACATTGTAAATCAACTATACTCCAATTAAAAAAAAAAAGAAATTAAAAACGGAAAAACATGACCTCAGGAATCTGCTTCCTACACATTCAGCGACTCTTCTATAAAACGGTTCCCCAAAGACTAACACCATGTTGGACGGCAGCAGGAGAAGATGAATGCTGGGGCGCTGAGGGCCTTCTGTGCACTGGTGCCCCACGGCTGGACCTGGCTGAGATAGCTCACAGGCACCGCACTTCAAGAGGGCGCTGGGGGCTTCCCTGGTGGCGCAGTGGTTGGGAGTCCGCCTGCTGATGCAGGGGACACGGGTTCGTGCCCCGGTCCGGGAAGGTCCCGCATGCCGCGGAGCGGCTGGGCCCGTGAGCCATGGCCGCTGAGCCTGCGCATCCGGAGCCTGTGCTCCACAACGGGAGAGGCCACAACAGTGAGAGGCCCGCGTGCCGCAAAAAAAGAAAGGGCGCTGGGCAGGGCAGCACGTGACAGACAAGCGCCACCAGACTGGCACAGCTTAAGACTGCACAAGCTGAGGAAGTGTGCGCTTCCCACGGAGGGGCTTGAGAAAGCGTTCTCTCCAACCTCACCAAGAGGAACAGAAAACTGTGCCATGGGAAACTGAGGAGGTGAAGCTGTGACTTCACAAAAACCAGTAACAAGAGTCAGACAGGACCAAGAGACGTGAACACGCACCCAGCTACAGGAAATAGGTGGTAGAGGGTGTTCCCACTCCCCATTCAGACTAGGGTCAGCAAATAAATCCAGTTCACAGTGTGATGCCACGTGGGGAAACTCTTCTGTTTCTAGTCAGTTATTCATTTTACAAATTTAAGCCAAAACATCCAGTCGAGTAGTCTACTGAATTCTGAAAATAACAACATGCCTTCTGTATCCCTCATCTTGCAATCGATACATTCCAGAAGCCCAGGTCTAAAAATGGCTGTCTAACCACGATTTCCCTTTTCTTTCTTTTTTTAATGGGATGGTATCAAGTACCGGCATGATCTAGAATTCTACTGCAGTTACAACAGCCCATTTCCGTTAAGGAATCATCAGCCCATATAAAAGATCAAGAAAATGCTATTGTATTAAAAGAAACAATTATTGACTCACATGGCCACAAAGCTGTGACAGATACAGAATAACCATGAGTACCAACCTCCAGCCTGGCACCCAAGGCCCTGCAGTGGGGCTCCTGGAAGCCCAGTTCTCAGGGCTGTCCTTCCTTTGCCTCATATGGCAGCCAAGAGACCCCACATCCAACATTTCTCTATCTCCTTTCCTTGCTTCAGGCTCTCCCACCCATTCAACACCCAGGTCGGCCCACATGTGAGTTCTCTACACGATGCTTTGCAGTGGATTAGAACACTAAATACCCAGCAATGGTGAGCATGTACCAGGATCCCCTTCTACTGTGCAAGCAAAGTAAACATATAAAAATCTGGTTAAGATGTTTCTTTGGATAGTATATATGGAAATATTGAAATTATCTAAATAATTGATTGACACATCTGGCTTATCTAATAAACAAATATCCAAATGGGAACACGCCTCTGTGACTCCCAAATTATGTATGTAATGTGATTATGATTGTCGGCCTCAGTTGCTGATATACTTCTAACAACACATGGAATGATCATCTATGTTTCCATGAACTATAAACAAAATAAATACCCACAGATAAGTGATCTGCAAGTAGACTTAAGTACTAAAGCCTATAGGAATAAACTAAATGTATTTTGATCTTCCAATAGTTACACTTTGAGTAAATGGAGGAAACACTCCACATTATATAATACTTGATATAATCTCTGGAATTGGAGAGAGAATGCATTAAACATCTGCTCTGAAGTTTAGCCTATACATTTCGAAACTTTAGATGTGTCAGCTTAAAAAAAGAAAAAAGCCTTAAATAACATTTCTAAATAAATTTGGCTACTAGGAATATCTCTTGTGACTGAGAATTTACTTAGTCAGAAAGATAAAATGTCAGACTCCAAAAGGAAGGAAACAAAATTAGTGCAAATCCATAACCACTCTCTCACTGGAGAAAGGATTTCACTAAGTGAATTTACTGAGTTCTGCCTCTTGGAGGTTAGTAGTATAGATAGCTCAACAACGGGAAGAGATGCCTCCCTAAAGTAATTAGGAAAATAATGTTTCACTTTACTGCTATCCCCAAACACCACACCTATATATTCTTATCAGTAAAACACTCCCTAAGTATGTACAAAATTTAAGTCCACTGTGACAATAAATGTGTCAGATAAAAATCTGAGTTTTCCTTTGTTGTTCCACCAGCAATGTTGCCCACAAGTATACAAAAATTAGTATCAATTAGTCAACATGGGTTAAAAAAAATTATACAGACTTGCTGGATTAAATCATCTGGGTAGCTCTTGCTTCTGGAAAGCACATAAAAATATTTTTTTCCATGGAGGTTCAACCCAAAGACCCTTGAGGAGTGAACCACAGAAATATCTTATTTCCTCTTTTTTGTGTTGTCCAAGTCATCTGGTTTCTTTTTTTTCACCCAACTGAACATTTTAAGTTGATTAAATTAAATGTGCTGAAGCCATCAGCCATCCAACTAGTCAGAGTAAGGTTAGCAGAGTGGAATACAGTCTTTGCCACAATATCTTTGGAGCAATCAAGGACATAAAGCCTATAAGAAGTATACCACCAGGGTATGGCACAGTGGTTAAGAATCCGCCTGCCAATGCAGGGGACATGGGTTCAAGCCCTGGTCCGGGAAGATCCCATATGCCGCGGAGCAACTAAGCCTGTGCGCCACAGCTGCTGAGCCTGCACTCTAGAGCCCTCGAGCCACAACTACTGAGCCCACGTGCCACAACTACTGAAGCCCGCGCACCTAGAGCCCGTGCTCCACAACAAGAGAAGCCACCGCAATGAGAAGCCTGCACACCACAACGAAGAGTAGTCCCCGCTCCCTGCAACTAGAGAAAGCCTGCGCGCAGCAACAAAGACCCAACGCTGCCAAAAATTAAAATAAATTTATTAAAAAAAAAAAAAGAAGTATACCACCAGGGTAAAAGTTGGTCTGGAATTCAGTGTAAGAAACGGGACTCCTAGTGATTAACGCTGAAGTTGTGTCATCACGCTGCAACCTTCCTAGGGGACGTGCAGCCTCTCAGTTTCAGTAACACATGTCTGACAAACCTCATGGTTTTATTTTAATCCCCTCCCCCTAAAAGATGGAAAATCCAAAGAGATCCAAGCCATAAAAAACTCCTACTGAGACAATTTAAAACCCATTCAATCACAGCAACTACCACTTTGAAAGGAAAAAAAAAGTCACTAGGAGTAAAGGGCCAACAATGTAATCAGCATCTAATGGGATCAGAAAACGTCTGGATGTCTGGGCTTCACGATGACATGGGGGCCAAGGAGAGCAGTACTACTTCAGAGGTTTTACAAAAAGATCTTGTTAGAAAGGCTTTGAGATACGGTCCTAACCAAAACTATTTCCCAAGGCGAAGATGGGGAACGAAAAAAAATGAAGTTTCTGTAGAAAAGAGAGACATGTGGATTCAGTTATAGAAGATGGTTTTCTAGAAGAGAATTGATAAACAATGGCAGGGAAAAAGCATGTAGCCAGAATTTTGAGACTCTGTGTAGCAACTCAGATTCTAGAAGTTTTAGAGTTCCAGAGACGGTTATGTTTCTGCTTGCCTGCCCCTAATCAGAGATTTAGTACAATGAAATCCCTACCCATTGAAGTATTTTTTAAAATTGATAAGTGGGAAGTCAATTCATTCTTCCAAAAGCAGTTTCTCATGAAAAGTAGCCTCATCTTGATTTAGAGGAAGAGAAATATAAAGGGGGAAAGCTTACCCCAGCAGAAAGAAGGGCAGTGATATATCATGGAACTGAAAGGAACTTAGATTATGCCTTCCAGATTGAGGGGTGGCGTGGGGAAGAAGAGGGGGACTTCATTTTTAGGAGAACAGGAAGGCCAAGTGATGACTTTGCTAAGTACATGCTACTTGCCAGTTCAACCAGGAATTCGGAGGAATGGAAAGAAGTGGCGGCTAATCCTATTTAGGACACAGACAGAGGCCGACAGCCAAGTAAATGAATCCTAGAAGATACTGTCTTTTGTTTCCAGTTGTGAGCTCTTCATTATTATTTTATTTTTTTTCGAAAAGTTGTCTCATCACTTTCTGTGATTGTGTTTAAGGAAAAATCCTTCCACTTTATTTGTGAACTCTCCATCCTGTCTTTATTAAGTTACACATTGCTTCTGTAAACCACTCTACTCTCCTTCTTAATCATAACAGGGAAGCGGAGACTGCAGTGCAGATATCGTTTCCAAATCCAATCCCTGGAGTCATTCATATAACATTAGGTTTAGGACCTGAGAAATGGCTTCAGCTCCCTTCATAGTTAAGTATGCAGAAATGGAGGCCCAGGGAGATGAGGAGATATGGCCAGGTTCTCTGTGCTTGTAGAGGCGGAAGTAAGATCCTAACCCAGTTTTCTCCACTTGGTTCATTGTTCAGTCCATTATTGAACCCATTCTTTCTACCTTTGTTCTGAAATGGTCTGATGAAGAAGATGCTGGACATTGGAGATGGAGTCTTAAGACATGACCCTTGCCCTGGAGCAGTTTACAACTGGGTGGACACATGAAAACACAGCTGATAATATGGTCAGTGAAAAATCCTAGAGGAATCCAAAGAGGGAAGCTTTGCCAACGGGCAGGGCCAGCAGAGGAAGGCTTTGGTGGAGAAAGTAAAGAACAGGTGAGGGCCAGAGGAGACCACTCTAAGTGGGGAAGGGAAATGGGGGTACAGTCCCATCCCCAGCACACATAGATGTTGGAATGACTCATGATACATTTAAGACAACAGAGAACAATGTGAACAGAGACGAGAAGGAAGGAGAAAAACTACAGAAAGCCTTCAGTGCCAAGCTATGGAATTTGGACTGTATTCATCAGACTGGCTGTAAAGATGTCTGTTGGTACAGACAGAAGTTTTAGTAAAAATAAAAGTGATGTGTACAAGGCAGCCTTTTAGGAGAATAACTCTGGAAATACAGTGCAAGATAGACTGAAGAAAGACTAGAGTCAGGGAAACTGGGGAGAGGAGTTCAGGTATGAGAAGGTGGGGACTGGTAAGCAGAGGAAGGAAGGACCTTTCTCCCTCAAAGAAAGGTCAATGGGATTTGGCCATCAACTGGATGCGGGCAGGAAAGGAGATGGAAGAATCGAATTAGGCTCCAGATCCTCAGGTACAGATACGAGAGGATGGTGTCTCCCCGACCAGAGAGAGCGATGTCAAATGCTGAACCAACACTCTGGAAAGACACCAAGAAGGATACTGTTGGGTGTCATACAGAAGAGCCAAACCCTGAGGGTGACTGAGTCATGCAAGGAGTCCCAGAGCTCAGCCTGCGGTGCAGGCCATTGTCAGGGGGCAGGAAGAAGCAGGAGAAGTCAGGGAAGGGAACAGACAAGGAAGAGCCTCAGGAGGAGGCGAAGGACGAAAGGCAGGAGGGAGCTTCATGATAGCACTAAATGCCCAGGTAATCAAAGTCAATGGACACAAGAGAAAATACACTGGACGAGGTGATTAGAAGATCATGGATATTAGAAGAAAAAGTAAGAAAGCCGTTGGTAAGCAATGAAACAAAAAGAGACACTGGAATATGAATAATCTACATTGATTATTTGTGAGTAAGAAGTAAAACAGCAAAATCTAAAAGGCAGTGAGATAACAGAAGGCTCTGTGCACCGTGATTCCAGAAACCAGAGACTTAACAGTGATACCAGCTCCCCGGTGCTGAGCATGAAACACGGGCCCTGCACTGTGCTCCGGGTTTGACCTGTGTTATGAACTCAGCCCCTACAACAGGTCTGCAAAGTGAGTCCTATTAGTCCCTTTTTTTTTTTTTTTTTTTTTACGGGGCACAAACCCGTGTCCCCTGCATCGGCAGGCGGACTCTCAACCACTGCACCACCAGGGAAGCCCAGTCCCATTTTTTAAATGTAGAAACTGAGGCACTGAGAGGTTCAGGAACTTGTCCAAGGTCACAAGCTAATGCATGGTAGACCCACGGGCCCCAGGCTGTCAGGCTGCCCTCATCTGCACCCTTAGTCACTATGCTCTTCTCCACCGGGTACTGTGTAACCTTGGACAAGGACAGGTCTTTCGAGCCTGTTTTCTCACCTGGAAAATACGATTAGGTATCACTGATACCTGACATTTCCAGCCTTAACATTCTAAGATGCTGGGGCTCTGTGTTAGAGGCTGTCTTTGAAAAGTCTTTAATGAAAGACACAACTTCTTTCCCTTTTTTGGGTTCTTCCCATCTCAACGAGACACTTCACTTTATTTACAATGAAGCCAGGAACCCAACAGAGGGTGCTAACCCTGGCTTGCATCTTCTTGCTTTCAACAGGCAGTTGGAGATTAGAGTCACCCTGGAGGATGCAAATCAGACCAAGCACAGTACTAGGTTTTCTCATGTGTTACCACTGCCTCACTGCTTCAGTAAATATAACATAAATTTTATACCTAAGCGAAGCTGATACATGAGGACAGTGTAAGAAATGATCTGGCTGCTTCTGCAATTTCCTTAGTGTGGAAACCCTGGTGGTCTTCTAAACACTAAAGGGACATAGGTCACGTCTTCTTGGTCTGATACATTTACCATAGTAAAGGTACTGTCACCATGCTATCCCACGGTAATAGTGAGGTTCTGATTTTTAAAAAAATTTTCTGCACCAGGAGCAGGACAGAGCAGCGTTGTCTGGTGCTTGGCGCACGTGCAGCAACCTCTCTCGTGTAAATGCCTGACTGAACACCACTCTCTCCTCTGCTGGCTCAAAAAGGAAATGATGAGCCGATGGAGAGCAAAGCCGAATCCCTGTTGTTTACTCTACAACAATTATTCTCCTTCAAATGCCAATCCCAACAACATAAAGATCCACTTAGAATCAAATGAAACACAGAAAGATCAGGAAGTCAAGGGAGAGATGAGCACAGTAAGACTTCCCTACATGCCTGAGGACAAGTCAGAAAAAAAAAACAATTCCTCACGGCCCCATCTCCCCAGCGTCCAAGCTGTATACTAACTCATTCTTTTCCTTCATAGCTTTCGGTGATGACGAGATTTCCTTTCACATCTGGCAAGCCCTTACCCTCTACTTACATTCCAACCCCATTCTTTCCAGCCTCCACCCCGCTGCTGTTCCATTAGTCATTTCCTCTCCTGTGTATCTTCTCCCTTCCTTCTGGTTCACCCCACCAATGTGCTCAGGTAGATCTGGATGTCTCTGCACTTCTGTGTTAGGCGCATGTAGAACACACCTGCCTCTGTTGGGTTTCAAGGGCAGGAAGCAGAGCTATGCAGAGCAGCATGCTTCCTCTCCCTTTCAGTCCTGCTCAACCAGAGCCAGTCTGGACACGTTTATCAGATGGATGAAGATGACCTTCAGGCCCTCTTACCCACTGTGCCTTATTCTGGTGTCATTGTCTACCCATAATCCTTTGGTTTTGCCATTTGCTAAACCAATCCTCTGTGATGTTACTAGCCTCTTCACACTCCAAAACACAGTCTTTAAGAAGGAAAACAAAACTGGTTAAAGAAAAAAGAAATATTGTAGAATTTCAGGAATCACTAGCAAAAAAATAAGAGAAACCTATAGAAAGAACAGAACTTCCCTGGCATTCTGAAACCCAGACAGAAAAGACTGTCTCCCTATAAAGCCAGTCTTGCTTCCCATAGTGTCTCCAGATGCACGGCATACAGAGGAGTGGAAGGCGGTCAGTGAGGACTCGCCAAGTGTCCTAAGTGACACAGGACATCAGGTCATTTTTTGTTTGTTTGTTTGTTTTTTGCAGTACGCGGGCCTCTCACCGCCATGGCCTCTCCCGTTGCGGAGCACAGGCTCCAGACGCGCAGGCTCAGTGGCCATGGCTCACGGGCCCAGCCGCTCCGCAGCATGTGGGATCTTCCCGGACCGGGGCATGAACCCGTGTCCCCTGTATCGGCAGGCTGACTCTCAACCACTGCACCACCAGGGAGGCCCCCATCAGGTCATTTTATCAAGAAGAAGAGTCCAACCGAGAGACAGGGAGGAGCCCTTTCCGCAGGAGAGTCAATGACTGCTCAAGTGTCGGAGATGGAAATGCTGCCTTGAAGATCAACAGTTCACCCTCCTTAGTTTACATGAAAGGAAACAGGGATGTAGACGAAATCTGCTCAGTGGTCACACAGCAGGACACAGACAGTGCTGGGATTAGAGTCCACGCTCCTTGAGTCGCCATCCTAATTCACCCTGCTACCAGCACACTGCCTCCCGACCTCTGTTCTTTTACACACTGAGACATGGACCTTTATAAACTAACACAACTCTGTAATCTTGTGTTCTTGCTATTGGAATCCAAACATCAATCACAAAGTTATGTCACACTTCCTGAGGAGTACATGGAATTGTTTATGTAAGCGGTGTGGGGAATTCGGATCAAATGGTCAGTGAGTGATTCAAAACTGAAGACAAAGACGGCCAACACTGGAAAATGCATGTGCCTTTTTCTAATGGGCTAGATTCCAAACATGTGTAATACTACTCCTTCTACTTCCTACGTTTTGGTGACTGGAAATCTTGGGGTTAGTCCAAGGTCAACCTACATGCACAAAGGGAACTCCCTAGGATGGGCTTAGGAAAAAAACACGGCCCCACAAACAGGTAAATTTAGGGCACATCACTCCAATAAAATATCTCAACTGATGATTTTTGTTCCAAGTGTTATGTCGCACAAGGGATATATACCTTTTCCTTATTGGCTTAAGAGGCAGAGATTTTATCCGGAAGGATTTCTTAGGGTACTCTCTCAACAATACAATCAAAACTGCTTTATTCAGCTCTCCTTTCCTGCATGTTAACGCGTCACTATTGGCCAGAGGAAAATAAAGTTATCCAGTCTCTTAGCTTATGAACCTCCGAAGATTTCTAGTTGTCACCTCGTTGCCTTTGTGAATGGCAGCTGTGGTGACCACATCATCAGGAATATTTACTTAAGTATG
Organism: Neophocaena asiaeorientalis asiaeorientalis; assembly: GCF_003031525.2. Lineage (NCBI taxonomy): Eukaryota > Metazoa > Chordata > Mammalia > Artiodactyla > Phocoenidae > Neophocaena > Neophocaena asiaeorientalis. Next base: position 6,790,879 of record NW_020173108.1, read on the forward strand.
GCCAAGCCAAAAGGTATTCTTTTTAATAACTTTTAATCAGTACCGCCTGCATTTTTCTTTTTAAACAAAAGATCAAGCATTGCCTAGGTTAGACTCCAACCTTTTAGAATTCAAATTTCCACGTTCTCCCATTTGTTTATGCTTGGGAAAAAAGTGCCATCAGAGAGTGTACTAAGAAAAACCTTAAGACAGCAACAGCTGCTCTGATAGTTTGGAATCCTTGGCAGTGGGGTCTCTAATAGCCTGGATGACTAATGGAAAGCTGCGGGGTCCTGGCAGGTAACTGAGTGAGTCACAAGACCTGTGCCCAGCGGAGAAGGTATGGCCTGCCTACAAGGGCGGCAGCTCTTCAGGCTTGGCCAGTTACTACAGTGAGGAAGACCATCTCAGTGCAGCCAGATCTTCCTCTTCCTCAGGAGAAACCATGCAACCAGGGTTAGGGGAGGTCTCAGCTTTGTAAAATGTTAACTCAAGTAGAAGACAAAACACTGCCTATGCCTCAGCGGCTATGCCCACGGGCTAGACTTGGTTGCCAGTTGGCAGGCTCTCCTCTACGGGAAGAGGGAATAATGCATATTCGATGCTACTGTTAAAATTACTTTTGAGTGTTAGTCTCAAATCCTCCAGTGGCCTGAGGGAATGTGTAAAAGCAATAGGAACATGAGCAGAGACAGCCAATTATTAAGGTTTTATGGACATCGGGGACAAACGAAGCATTCACTTTCTCTGTAAAGTCACTGGGTTAATGCAAATAAAACCCCACCCTCTGTCCACTACCAGATCGACCTGGAGGCTTACTCTGTTTTCTCCATAACCCAATTCCCCCATTTACTCCGCCTCCCCTGACATCTTGCCAACACCAAAGCAGTGGCTGGATCCTGTAACTCCTTCTGGAATTCTCACTGTCTTACCCCTCATTCCCAGCCCATGGCCTTAGTGCAGACCCTTAGCCATGGCTTAAACCACTAATGGCACCAAGGCACCCCCAGACTCCAGTTTCTCTCTCTTCCTACCTCACTCCAACCCTAGCCCCTTCTACACACAACTACCGAAGTGAATTTTCCTCAATGTCCACGTGGTAAATTCTCTGCAAGTATGCAGGAAACTGCTGACAGTGGTTGCCGCTGGGAGGGGGACTTGGAGAATCAGGAGCCCGAGTTTGAGGAAGGCTTGTTTTCCCCTGCGTCTCCTTCTATACTTTTTGAAGAATTTTTCTGACCATATGAGTCTCACTTTCTCAAAAATATAGTAAGTTTTATAATGTTAAATATTAGTATCTCATTCTGATGTTTGATCCTTTGTCTGGAAAATGTGTATGATTGTGTCTTCTACTGCTAACAGGTGGAAGAGTTCTCAGAGCTTTCTGAGAATCTGTCTCCTGGGTTATAATCCTCAGTTTGGCTCAAAGTTCCCTTATTTCTTCTTTAAAAAAAAAAAAAAATATATATATATATATATATGCATACATATATAAGTTTAGAAAACTGTATTGCTGCAGGAACTCTAGATTGAGAAGCAAGACATGTCTTCATCACAACCCACTGAGGTACATCCGTGGGCTAAAGATTTTTTTAAGTGAGATGAGAGAAGATTGAGAAATAAACCACAGCTGAGCTTGGGACACATCCAGGTGAAGGCAAGAGCGGAGGTGGAAGATGGTAGGAAGGTGAGATTAGTAGTGTAGACACTGGAAGGGGCGTCTGTCTCAGAACGAGTGGCACAGCCCGAGCTCCCCTTTCCCCCAGCCTGTGAGGGCAGCACAGCCCGAGCTCCCCAGGACTGAAGTCAAACATCTATTCTCCAAAGGCGGCAAGGGGTTGGCATCCCTCAGCAGGGGCCTCTCCTCTGGCACTGAGGGAACCTCAACTTGTCCTGCTGGTCACACCTTGACACACCCTCAAGGGAAACCTGCTCTTTCACATCCTGCACCTTCAGTTTCAGAATGCAGTCGGCTCTCCCAATGAAGGGAAAGGTGAGCCGGGGCAGCAGCTGTTTGTAGGAGGAGGGAAATTAAATCAGCTCTCTAGAACAATCATCCTAGGCCTTCTTTTATGAATCTGGATAGGTAATCAAGGATCATCAGATTTGAGGAAAGCTAAAGGAACAAAAGAAAGACTAGTATAAAACAAACAGAACCAATCCCACAGAAAACAGAGATAGTAATTCATGAAGCAGAAGAGAATTTAAGAGGGGAAAAAATATGAGTATAGTCAAAGATACTAGGAAGCACAGAATACATACCTGAAACAAAAACCTTATTATGAAAAGGAAAATCACATATTGAAATTAAAATTGGATTTATGAAGTAAAAAATTCAATAGAAGGGCTGAGATAAAAGGGTAGATGAAATTCCCAGTAAACTGGGAGGGTGGGGTGGGGGAGGAGGAAGAAGAGAAGACAGAACGTTTGATAGGCAGTATAAGAGTTAATCCAGGAGGTCTGATATCAATCTATTGAATTTACCCTCCAACACCCCCCCCCAAAAAAAAAGACAAGAGAAGATAGTGAAGAACACAAGTCTTCAGATGAGAAGCCCCACAGGTGGTGAGCGGAACAGGTGAGAAAAAATAGATTCTCATGAAAGGTCACACAATCAAGAAGAAAGCTTTCTTTAGAAAGAAAATTCTAAATTTCCAAAGAAAGGTTTATATGAAGGCACAGACTCAGTAACGTTGACTGCTAGAAAGAAATTCCTTTCAAATACTGAGGGAAGAATATTTTGCACTTAGATTTTCATACCCAGCCAAATTACCAGTTAAGTATGAGGGCAGATAAGCGTGGGTTCAAAGTATGCTTGCCATGCACTCTTTCTGAAAACTTTCAAAATATACTCAAGAAAAATTAAAAATAAGTCTAAGAAAGAGAAACACAGAGCTCCAAGAAAAAGCAGAACTAGTCTAAGAATTTTTTTAAAAAAAGAAATTTCAGGATGATAGCTGTGTAAGCACGTCTAGAAAGCAGTTAGTTCATAATAAAGCATTCAAAAAAGTTGTGTATTAAGAGAGTAAATTATAGTGTTGAGAGAAAGAGAACACATGTTACTTCTCCTAATGAGAAAACAAGCCATTAGAAAGTCCAGAAAGAACAAGGCTGTACAAGAATACTGTGGTCCATACATGAAGCAAACAAATGTGTGCCATGATCCTAAGCAAACGACCACACATAAAGTAAGAACTTTACTTAGATGCTCAGAACATCTTCATTTAAGTAGGCTACACTTAGTTAGTAACATAGGATTCCATCTTTATGATCCATTCATATTTTTGAATACCACTTTAAGAGAGGTATCTGAGCCTCTGGATCCAACCAAGAAAAAAAGAAAACCACCTCCTTGGATTTTCCCAGTGTAAGAGTGTGAAAGACACTGTTAGTTGACTAAGTAAATCCCCATTCCCCACCCTTGATTTCCCAACCCCTTTTGCAATCTGACCACAATTACAGCCAAGGAAATGTGAGCCACCAAAGTTCTTGGGATGGTTGCCTGTAGGATAAGAAGGCCAAGACTTGCTAAAGAGAAAGCCGTGCGCTTTTCCATTCCCTGTTTTTTCTGCCACTTTGTGACTGAGGATGAAAAACACGTATTAAGAATGGTGGGGCAGGGCTGTAGAAGGTTTGAAATGATTTCCATGAGTGGCTGGACCTGCCTTGGATGGACTTCCTTCAGGCTTCTGGCTACAAGAGAAAACTAATCCCCTATTTAAGATGTTAGTTGCACATCTGTTGTTGTTGTTGGGGAACACATTCCTAACTAAAACAAATCAATTTCCTGTTTTTAATGACACCGGGTTTGAGTTGGGTTTCCCTTTCTTGCAAGCAAGCAAGAGCTAACACTGGGTTGGCCAAAAAGTTCCGTTGGTTTTAAATAAAAATAAGACATTTTTCATTTTCACCAAGAATTTTATTGAAGCACATACTCATTAACCGAACGAAATTTTTGGCCACCCGAATACATATCCTCTTTCTTTGCACTTTGCTCCAGAGGAAAAAAGAGCCACAATCAATGACCAAATCTTTTACCTTCAGCTTCAGGAGGAACAGGATGTTGCAGAGGGTCCCACAGCTTTCATTTAAACACTTACTTGGCCCCAACCACAGGCTAATTTCTGTGCTGAACAGGGAACACATAACAAGCCTAAGGAGACACTGCGCTTTCATTTAAACACTTACTTGGCCCCAACCACAGGCTAATTTCTGTGCTGAACAGGGAACACATAACAAGCCTAAGGAGACACTGCGCTTTCATTTAAACACTTACTTGGCCCCAACCACAGGCTAATTTCTGTGCTGAACAGGGAACACATAACAAGCCTAAGGAGACACTGCGTTTGCCCTCATGGGCCCCAGGAAAATGGGGCAGAGAGTTTATAAACACACAGAATATTGTGAGAGCATAGGATTGTGTTATACAATGATAGTAAAGGAAGTAATTTAGGCCAATCTAGCAATATTTCAAACATAGTAAACTCTAAAATGCAAGAGTGCTTGTTTGGTCTGATTCAGCTACACCAACATTTTATTCAGTAAACTCTTAGTTATTCACTGAATAATAGCACAGATAAGCCAAAATAATATTTGCCTTGAACGAATTTATATTTTAAACTGGGTGTGTCTGTTGTTCTGGGAATTCACCGCACCCCAAGTAAACTGAATCCCTGTGGAAGGTTCTAATTCAAAAGAAACCAGCAATGTTGTTCAGCTGTGCCAACGTTACTCTCCTTAGTGGAATTATTCCTGGTTCTCCCCAGTTTCCATGCAAGAGGCAGCTACATCCCACCATACTAATTGAATCAAAGCCCATCCTCATCCTAGCACTGCTTATTTTGGTCATTTAATACTATTAAACAAGCACTTTCTAGGTCAGATGCTATGCCAGGTGTTGTGCATATTCCAGAAAATCAGACAGTACCTGCCCTCAAAGGGCTTATGTTTACTGAGGCCAGAGGGTAAAGGAAGGATTCAGACAGGGAAGAGTCACCAAACTATTACAACGTACTATACTGAGTCCTAGGGAGGGGAAATTAGAGAGTACTGTGGAAGGAAAGAACAGGGACTTGGCGGGGGGTGGGGGTCAGGGCCTGAGTCCTAAAAAAAAAGAAAAATAAGATATAGTTGTGATGGGTTCTGCTAACACAGGGAACAGCACATGCAAAGGTCTAGCGGCAAGACATAACATGGCACAGGTAAGGAACCTGAAGTTCAGGTTCGAGGAAGCTGTCTACCTGCACATGTAGGCAGACTGAAATTAAGAACTTAGGGGAGGGGCTTCCCTGGTGGCTCAGTGGTTGAGAGTCTGCCTGCCAATGCAGGGGACACGGGTTCGTGCCCTGGTCCGGGAAGATACCACATGCCGCGGAGCGGCTGGGCCACTGAGCCTGCGCGTCTGGAGCCTGTGCTCCGCGGCGGGAGAGGCCACAGCAGTGAGAGGCCCGCATACCGCAAAAAAAAAAAAAACTTAGGGGAGGCACAGGTTTGAGATATTCAAACAGAATTCCAACGGTCAGTCACACAGTTTAAGTACGATTCCTGCAAACACTGCCACTCACTCTTCCAACGTGACACAGACACTCAGTGTTGCCTCAAATCTGAGAAAAGAGTCACTGTGGCCTTGAAACTGGGGATAATGCCAATTTTTGCTTTATTTCTACACCATACCAGCTTTCTGCTTATTTTGCAGAAAATGCTAGTAAAAGCAAAAACATACCATTGTGAAAGCCAGATGACAACCTCCCTTGATTTCTCCAAGTTGACTAATTTCAATTCACATCTTTGCAGCAGGAGGTGAAACCTAGCAGGAACTTATCATGCTCCATTATCCCTCCTCCCATATCTGGGGGCACCAGTGGTTGTCACAAACTCACCTCTTTTTGCCTCATCCTTTCTATCTTGTTAGTGGAGATTACCAGAAGTTTGTGGTATGAAGATACATAAGCAGCTGGGGATTTATGGGGCTGAGCATGTTCAGTTTTAAGGTTCACGGGCATTTGGCATACACTCCAGGCACGACTGCCAGTCACCCTGGCCCAGCATGGTATGTGGGACCAGAGTTCAAAGAGCGATACCTATCTAGAGCACGTGTGGAGAAGAAAAGAAACCTCTTCCATGAAGGGAGGGAGAGAGGACAGATGAATGGATGGTACCAGTGCAGAAACTTGCAGGATGGTGACAAGCTGAGGAACCACAACTCAGGGCCTCTCTCACTGTAAAGCAGGGGGCCAGGGCGTTGGCTAAAACTGAGGGAAGTGGTCAGATATGAGAGCAGAAAAGATAGCAGATGACCACTGTGGTGAGTAGCAGACTGAGTTGGCCAAGTTGGTGTTTTTCAGTGAGCTGATTGCAAAGGGTCCTGAAATCAATATTTTTTAAAAAGAGAATAAAAAATCAGAGTACTATTCATACCGTAAAGACAATCGTTGTATATAATAAGTTAATATAATATATGCTTATGTGTATACTGGATCATGATGTAAAATGTTCTCTACGTGGGTGGCAGTCAAAATATTTGAAAACCAACAGACTACAGCAATAGAAGGAATCCCTTAAGAGCACTGAGAACTCAGGTGAGGGTGGAAACAATCTAGCTTGTGGCGGCACTTATCTACATTGTTATGATTTGTGCCTCACACCTGGCCAACAGTAGAGGCGGTAATTAAATTAAAGCCTCCTGTTGAAAATGCGGTGACTCAAGGAGAGAATACATATAAAAATATATAAAGTGATATATCTTATCGGTTACTTTACTTAATTATGTTAATTAAAACTTTTAAAGCAATTTGACAGTAAATTAAGAGACCATACTACTCTGCTTGACCGCATAATTATGCTTTTTGCTTTCCATTAAAATTCTTCTACCAAAAGATCTTTAAGTGACCTACTTAACTTGTAGGACATATCATGTGCTCGGAGTAAAAAGGTTAAAAGGTGTTTTACTCTAAAACCGCCCACATTTTTATGATTTACAATAGCAAAAAGCAAGACCCAAAACTCCACAAAACCCCATGCTTGTTAAATACTCTCTAATAACCGAAGCCAAATAAATTCTCTTAGAGAAAGGTACCACCCCCAAAGGAACCATAAAAGTGCCTTCATTATAGAAAAAGGCATTTATTTTCCATTCTCAGTCATTTGTGAGATGCCCCATTGTTACAGATAAATCACACTTGAAACAGTCAAAAAATGAACACTGCCATCTTTCTCATCTACCCAAATACTATTCGGAGATCAAGACTGTCCTTCAAAATCATTCAACCCTGGGCTTCCCTGGTGGCGCAGTGGTTGAGAGTCCGCCTGCCGATGCAGGGTACACGGGTTCGTGCCCCAGTCCGGGAAGATGCCGCGAAGCGGCTGAGCCCATGAGCCATGGCCGCTGAGCCTGCGCATCCGGAGCCTGTGCTCCGCAACGGGAGAGGCCGCAGCAGTGAGAGGCCCACGTACCGCAAAAAAAAAAAAAAAAAAAAATCAGCCCTGACATCTCATTCCACAAGTCTACGGAATGGGTTAGAAGACAGCCTTTGAAAAGACAGAAAGTTGCCAGGTAATGGACTCCACTCCCACCTCCAAGTCATTTAATAGATTCATTATCATTTACTAAAGGAAAACGAAATTGATTGAAAAGCATGTTGCTCTTAATATGCTTCAAAAGTCATCTGCAAAGATAACTGTGAAGCTACTTGTTTCTTTATCTCTAGGAATCAGCTTAAACTTGGGGGGAGGGAGAAGAACATGGCTCTTATTTTTTCCCTTTAAGTCCAATTCCCAGAACACGTTAATCATCACAATAAAAGTGAACCTATTTTATATGTGTGACATTGTACTCAGGTATCACAGATCGAGGAAAAGTCAAGCCTCAACTCAACCAAAATGTATAAATAAGCTCTAAGCACAAAAAACTCTAGAAAAGATAGAAAAAGATGAATACTTTAGTTGATTAATAAACATCTTTCAAGGTGGCCTGAATTCATTACAAATTCAAGAGTAGTAATAGGAATCAATAACCTCCAACTCTGGGAAAAAACAAAAACTTTAGACAAAGAAATTCATCTAACCCAGTGGTTTTCAAAGTTTTTGGTCTCAGGACCCTTTCACACTCAAATTATTGAGGACCTCAAAGAGCTTTTGTTCTGTGGGGTGTATCAATCACTACTCACCATACTCAAAACTAAGAAACTTTTAAAAGATTTATTCATTTATAAATAATTGTTTAGATTACATATTCACTTGAATACTGTTAATGAAAAATATATTTTCCAAATGGAAGAAATTTAGTGAAAAGAACGGCAGTGTTCTGCATTTTTGCAAATCTCTTAAATGTCTGGCTTAATAGAAAACAGTAGAGTCTCAGGCCTGCTGCTGCAGGCAATCTGCTGAGATACGTTGTTTAGACAGAAGGACATAAAGAAAATCTGGCCTCATACAGCTCTGTAGTTGAAAAATGCAGGGGTATTTTAATGGCCCTTTTCAGATGACTGTGGAAGCTTCTTTGGTGCTTCCCTAAAATTCAGAAAGTAGTTGTTTCTCTCTCTTTTTTTTAAACCACTTGATTGAAATAAGATTGGCATACAAAAAGCTGGACATATTTAAGCCATACAACCTGACGAGTATATACAATTTGATGAGGGTAGTTTCTCAAAAGTTAACTGCAATGTGGAATCTGAAACAAACTCTCTGTACTCTGTTACATTAAAATCCAATAGTCTATTTGCACTTTGATAGGATCTTTTACCCATGCATGCTTTTGAAAAATCTTGGTTCAATGAGTTATTCAGGTATTCCAATAGCTGACACATCTTTAGGAAATATTACAAAAATCATATCACCATCGGCTTTTGCAAAAATGTCTTTAGGTATTGAAAAGCTGTCAAGCACAGGGTTTTGAATACAAGTTTTCCAAAATTCCAATTTTCACTTTCCACTTGACAGCTCAAATTTTATCACTGGCAACATATACTATCAGGTGTTTTCCTTGAAGTGATAGGCTCCTCATTTATTTCTGAGAAAATATCAAATGGCTTAAGTGCTCAAAAAGAGATAAGTTAGGATACATCCTTATGAGGAATTATGTGGCCATTATACCGTTTACAAATAATTTAATGGTAAGAGAGAATGCTCATGATATAACGTTAAGTGGGGAATAAAAGGAAAAAAAATTCGTATATATTATAGTATCAGCTATGCTTTTAAAAGTTTGTGTATCTCTACTTGAGGTTTTTCTGTATTAGACAAACTAGCCACAAAACCAAGCCCAAAACTTTTAGGCAGGTATCTTTTAAAAGAATTACAAATAGTCATTAATACCAAGTATTAACACTTATGGGGGAGCCTGACAAATATTACAATTTGTTAGATTTAAATATTAAAAAACCCCAACTTGAGTTCTAATCAGTGACACAAACAAAAATGAAACACAAATCCTACTGTATTCCACCCAACATGGAAGGAATTAAGCTCTATCTTTTGGCACAGAAGATCAAAATAAGGATGCATCTTTACACATTCTTTCCCAAAGACTGATCTTTTGACAGAACAAATTGGTTTTGTCCAAAATCCAAGACACTTCTGCTAATCACTTTTTTAATTATAGAATCTGCACGATGCTGTATAACTCCTGAGATCTACTTTCAAAGTATAAGGTTTGTGTATACTTCAGTGATATTAAATGATGTTACTGAAGTATACACAAAGCTACCTGGTTATTAAAAACAAATTCAAGGGTCCACATGTCCATCTACCCATCTGCTAATAAAGAATTGAAAAGTATACCTCAATAAAACTGGGTAGGGGGGAAGAATTGGAAAGACTGATTAACCAATCCCTTACACCATCTCAAAAGCATTAACTTTTCATGTATGTCTCAACAGCTTTCTTAAAGTACAAGGTCTACTAAATGTAAGACCAGATACTATAAAACTCCTAGAGGAAAACTTGGGCACAACACTCTGTGACATAAATCACAGCAAGATCTTTTTGGACCCACCTCCTAGAGTAATGAAAATAGAACCAAAAATAAGCAAATGGGACCTAATTAAACTTAAAAGCTTTTGTACCACAAAGGAAACCATAAGCAAAACAAGAAGACAACCCTCAGAAGGAGAGAAAATATTTGCAAATGAAGCAACCAACAGGGGATTAATCTCCAAAATATACAAACAGCTCATGGAGCTCAATATCAAAAAAAACCCAAACAACCCAATCAATGAATGGGCAGAAGATCTAACTAGACATTTCTCCAAAGAAGACACACAGAGGGTCAAAAAGTACATTAAAAGAGGCTTAACAATGTTAATTATTAGAGAAACGCAAATCAAAACTACAATGGGGTATCACCTCACACTGATCAGAATGGCCATCATCAAAAAGTCTACAGATAATAAATGCTGGAGAGGGTGTGGAGAAAAGGAAACCCTCCTACACTGTTGGTAGGAATGTAAATTGGTACAGCCACCATGGAGAACAGTATGGAGGTTGCTTAAAAAGCTAAAAATAGAACTACCATATGACCCAGCAATCCCCCTACTGGGCATATACTGTGAGAAAACCATAATTCAAAAAGATACATGCACCCCAATGTTCACTGAAGCACTACTTACAGTAGCCAAGACATGGAAGCAACCTAAATGTCCATCGACAGAGGAATGGATAAAAAAGATGTGGTACATATATGCAATGGAATATTACTCAGCCATAAAAAAGAATGAAATAATGCCATTTGCAACAACATGGATGGACCTAGAGATTGAGAAAGACAAATAACCTATGATATCGCTTACATGTGGAATATAAAAAAATGATACAAATTAACTTACTTACAAAACAGAAACAGACTCAAAGACTTTGAAAACAAACTTACAGTTACCAAAGGGGAAAGATGGTGGTGGGGGGATAAGTTAGGATAATAAAGTAAAAGGTCTATAGAAAACTAAAGGGTATTCTCCTAAGGGTCCCTCAAACAAAGACACCCTCTAGGATGCCTTTCAGGCCTCTTAAACCTCTTTAGTATATGACTATGAATACAGGCTTAACAGATTCCCAGTAAAAGTAATGTCAACTCCATGACTCTAGGCACATTACTACTTCTACTTTCTCCAACTATCACATTTGCTACCAGAAAGGGAAAAAAGTCAAGGGAAATACCCTTGTTTTGGGTTTTCTGACAAAGGTTACCATTTTTGAAGGTCAGGCAATCATTCATATGTAGGTCACCTCTTCTCATTGCAAACTCTTCAGGGCTGAGCCCATCTTTTATGCCTTCATCTCATTTTCTATCAACATACCTTTTAAAAGTTGGTACCAAATACCAGCAGTTATTGTTTAGTGAGTACTTACATGCAGATATTTATACTCATCATCTTAATCCCCACAATGACCTTGAAAGGTAGAGATGTTTATCCTCCTTTTTTTTTTTTTTTTTTGGTACGCGGGCCTCTCCCCCTTTGACCCATTTCCCCTGCATCGGCAGGCGGACTCTCAACCACTGCGCCACCAGGGAAGCCCTATCCTCCTTTTATAAAAATTAAAAAACGGAAGGAAAATAACTAGTCCCCAGTTAGCCAGGATCCAAACACAGGTTTGGCGCAAAACAAGTGGCTCTCAAAGTTGGATATGAATTAGAATCAGCTGTTAAAAAAAAAATTCCTGGGCCCACCTCCTGCTTTTCGGATTCAGCAGGTCTGGAGTGGGGCCCGGTAATCTGCATTTCTAACAAGTTCTCCCATGATGCTCATACTGTTGGGTCCAGGGACCACACTTTGAGAATAATTGCTCTAAACCAACATGACCTTGCAGAAGGTTCAATGTGTATGCAGAAAGCAAATGAAGGCTAACAGCTTTCAAAATTCAATTTCAGAAATGCTTTTTTCCCGCTTGTGTATTTTTCTACTCTCCATCCATGCCCTTCAAGAAAACCTAAGTCAGTCACAGCGCCGTCAGTGAATCTGCAGAACAACCACCACTGTCTCCACCATCCTGGCAGAAAAGGGCTGGTAAGAAACCCTAAATCTCTAGAGTTCTTCATCTGGTAGAGGGAGAGTGTTCTCAAGGTAGGAAAGAGCAAGCAAAGAGACTGGCCCTAACAACTAGAGTGTTGGTTTAAAAGAGCACTAAAATCTGCACGTCTTTTCATTCCCAGAACACCCCTGTAAAATGAGGAATTAAAGGACCGAATCAGATGCGTGGCTTACACAAAGTCAGGTGGTTTGGCTTCCAGTCTGACCAGGGTTGTTACATTGTGTCTCTTTTAAACAACCAACAGTTTAGCAGCATCTGCTGGAGTTAGAGCAGACAGCTTTAACTTGACTAGTTAGGGAGGACTGCAGCTAAATGTAACAGACTGTGATAGGGAGAACCCTTAATGGGAATGAAAGCTGAAGGCAAAAAGACCAGGAAATGCAATATACCAGAGGAGACATCTTCTCAATACATTAACTCTGAATCAGATACTGGCTGCCATACCCAGGAATCATAGCTGGGTTACTATTGATTAATCAATAGTGGCCCTGATTCAGTTGGACAGCTGAAGAGCTATGGGTTCATTGTAACAAACCTCCACCTAGCAAGCTTCGAAATTGGCACTGTTAAGACATGGCTCTTTCAAATTGCTTAAAACTCCTACTGAGATGCACACACTTCCAGCAATATTTCATTTCTCAGACTAACATAACTCGAGGACAGGGCAAAAAGACGGCAGTAATTTTACTGCAGGAAAGCCACTCTGAAACGTGAAAACTGTAATACAGCTATCACCCCAGGGGTGATCTCCAGGAGCATCTTAATTTTCCTGAGACATTCATGGTGCGACAGGAAACAGCTTGATTCTCACACACCAATTCCACACAGATCGAGACGCACACCACACACCTCACACCTCAATGTGGCAAAAGCAAAACAACTGAAGGAAGTAGAAAAGGAAAGAAAGGGAAGCCAGTGGACTTATGTTTGAAGGAGAGAAAAAGAAAAAGAAAATAACAACCCTGGTCAGACTGGAAGCCAAACCACATGACGATGCCTAAGCCACATATCTGATTCGGTCCTCTAATACCTCCTTTTACAGGGATGTTCTGGAAATGGAAAAAGATGCAGATTTTAGTGCTCTTTGGAAACAAAAATTAAGGGATTCTAGAGGATGTGATTTTCTGTATTTAAAAGAGTTTACAACATAAATGTCCACTAAAAATACTTCCTTAAACCAGCACACTTAGCTGGCGAGCATGTGGAGGAACCAGAATCCTCCTACGCTGCTGGTGGGAATGGAAAGTGGTACAACCTCTTTGGAAAACAATTTTGGAAGTTTCTTAAAAAGTTAAATACATACTTTCCATGTGACCAGCTATTCCACTCCTAGGTCTTTACCCAAGAGAAATGATACCACATATGTCCATAAAAAGACCCATACAGAAACATTAACAGCAAATTTATGCGTAAGGTCCTCAAAATGGAAACCGTTCAGATGTTCTTCAACAGATGAATGAACAAATTGTGATATATTTACACAATGCAATGTACTCAGCAACAAGAAGGAATGAATTATTGATACATGAGACATGGATGGATCTAAAAATTATGCTGCATGAAAGAAGCCAGGGCAAAAATATAGTACATATTGTAAGATTCCATTTACATAAAATTCAATAAAATGCAAATTAGCGTAGAGTGACAGAAAGCAGATCAGCAATTGTCTAGGAAAGAGAAGGAATGGAGAAGGGGAGAGGCAAGAGGAAAACTTTTGGGGGTGATGGATACGTTCAGTGTCTTGATTGTGGAAATGGTTTCGTGGAGATATATACACACACGTACACACATACACTTCTCAAACTGTGTACCTTACTTTATTTATTTGGCCGCACCTGGTGGCTTACGGGGATCTTAGTTCCTGGACCAGGGATTGAACCTGGGCCACGGCAATGAAAGAGCTGAGTCCTAACCACTGGACTGCCAGGGAATTCCCTCAAACTGTGTACCTTAAATACGTGCAGTTCACTGTCAATAACACCTCAATAAAAGTTTTTTTAAAAAAACAGCACAGGGCTTCCCTGGTGGCACAGTGGTTGAGAGTCCGCCTGCCGATGCAGGGGAACACGGGTTCGTGCCCCGGTCCGGGAGGATCCCACGTGCCGTGGAGCGGCTGGGCCCCGTGAGCCGTGGCCGCTGAGCCTGCGCGTCCGGAGCCTGTGCTCCACAACGGGAGAGGCCACAGCAGTGAGAGGCCCGCGTACCGCAAAAAAAAAAAAAACAGCACAATATTTAGATCTTTCAAGAGCAAGGGAAGATGTGGATTTCAGTGGCTAAACTACAGAAAAATTAAACTCTTTAATTCTAACCTGGGCTTCACATAAAGCATTACACAATATTTCAGGAGCCTTGATGTCTCTATACGTGCTTATATGTGGAAACAGCACTGTTTCCACTTGGCAATGCGCCGAGGGCCTCAGTCATGAGTCAAGCACCTAAAAGCTCTGGAAATTATTAGCTCCCAGTTCTAAAACCAGCTCACTGAACTTAAAATCTTTCCTCTATGTCAAGGGTTAGTGACTATACTAGCCATCTATCCCACAGAGGTCTGGTGGTGTTAATGGAAGGGTTAAAATATTCAGGACTCACACTCTATGAAAACTGTTCTCATCCACCTGAGCTATTATAAAAGCACACGCGTCCCTCTGCTTCCATGTCACGCTTTAAGGGTCTGCAAACTACAACCCATGGGCCAAATCCACCTCACTGGGTGTTTTTGTGTGGCCTGTAAGCTAAGGAGTGTTTTTACATTTTTAAATAGTTGGAAAAAAAAATCAAAAGATTATCTCATGACATGCAAAAATGATACAGGGCTTCCCTGGTGGCGCAGTGGTTGAGAGTCCGCCTGCCGATGCAGGGGACATGGGTTCGTGCCCCAGTCCGGGAAGATCCCATGTGCCGTGGAGCGGCTGGGCCCGTGAGCCATGGCCGCTGAGCCTGCGCGTCCAGAGCCTGTGTTCCGCAACAGGAGAGGCCACAACAGTGAGAGGCCCGCGTACCGCAAAAAAGAAAAAAAAAAAAAAAAGATATAAATTTCAAATTTCAGTGTTGGTACATAAAGTTATACCGGAACACAGCTACGCCCATTTGTTTATATGTTATCTACGGTTGTGTTTACCCTACAATGACAGAGTAGTTGTGACAGAGACCACATGACCCACCAAAGTTAAAATATTTACTATTTGGCCCTTTCCAGAAAAATGTGTGCCTACCCCTGCTCCAGGCCCAAGTCCTACATGTGTCTGAGCATTTTGAGACTGGAAATGAATGAATTCCAAAATGAATCCCAGAGACAGACAAAGGTCCTGAAAAGCAACACAGTGGCCGTTTTATCCCAACTGGTACCTTTGACAGATGTTTCTCCTTCTAGTTCAGAGCAAGACTATGATGTCACCAGATGTGCCCCAACTTCATCGACGGCTCAGGGAAGGGTAGAGCAGCCCCCTCTATGGGGCTACGTTTTCAGTAACTCAGTCCCCTATGTCCATCCCCTGCTTTACCTTACAGTAGGTCCTCAGAGCAGCTGTAAAGATTTCAGGCTGCTTTCAACTACTAAAGCAGGGTTAGGGCTCCTTGGGTTGCAAGTTCCCAAGACAACTTGAGACAGTTTAAGTGAAAAAGTCAACCAACTCACTTTTCATCCGTTCTAAGTACACAGGGCTCTCTTGGAGCTTCAGGGCGCCATGCAGGAACTTGAGCTCATCTCTGGACTGTGTCCTTCTCTGCACATCTCCTGGTTCCTTCCCTCATTGCAGACCAGCCCCTTCCCAGTTCATAGGCCTCCAGAGTTAACAGCTCCCATGATTCAGAGACAGACTAGGAGTAGAACATATTCCATTTCCAAGTGCACAGGAGAGATGGGCCAAGTTTATAGGGCCTAACATAGCAGCATAAATGGAGTATGGAGTGGTGCCTAGCAAATGAGGACAGGGAGACCTAGGTAATATTTTAAGCATCCACTTGGGCTGCCATCATATAGGCGGGGAGAACAAGCTATGTAAATTTAGAAGGAGAGAGAGTAAGTCTCCTTCCAAGGACAAGGCTAATAAGACTCTCACACTATGGGGCATCTCAGGGATTTGATTTCAACTTTTATTAAAACCCTTGGTCCACTGCCAAAGTCCAGGAAAAACTGAGCTTCCTTTTTTTTTTTTAATTTATTTATTTAATTTATTTATTTTTGGCTGCGTTGGGTCTTCGTTGCTGCATGCGGGCTTTCTCTAGCTGCAGTGAGCCGGGGCTACTCTTCATTGTGGTGCGCAGGCTTCTCACTGCGGTGGCTTCTCCTGTTGCGGAGCATGGGCCCTAGGTGCACAGGCTTCAGTAGCTGTGGCTTCCCGGATTCTAGAGCGCAGGCTCAGTAGTTGTGGCGCACTGGCTTGGCTGCTCCACGGCATGTGGGATCCTCCCTGACCAGGGCTCGAACCCGTGTCCCCTGCATTGGCAGGCGGATTCTCAACCACTGCGCCACAAGGGAAGCCCTGAGCTTCTTTTTTATGTCTCCACTTCATTCCTTCTCCTGGAAAACTGAAAAATATCTAACTTTTGGGTCCTGGTTCAGGTGCCCACCACCTCCAATCAATTACACTACTTAAAGATGCATTACCCAACACTGCAGAGCTCCTTACAGAGGCAGCCCTTGGGAAATTCCCAGTATCTTCCATCAGCCTTGCTTTGTATTTACTTGGGAGAGGGGCAGGCAATGGATGGAAGAGCACCACTCCCTTACTTCCAAGGACATTTTAGCACTTACAAAGCCTTTGTGCACAGGTTGTTGCCTTGGTGGTGGTCTTCAACCTCCCAGCAAAGGAGCTAACTATCAGGTTGAGACAAAAACAACCTAAGGCTCAAAGAGATCAGGCATGCAGCTCCAGCCAGCACACTAGGTAGTGGAATCTTGGCCTGGGGCACTTCATTGTTTTGTTTCACTTTGTTTTTTAAATAAGGGCCTAAATCTCTGCCCAGTTAGCAAAGGGGCTTGGGCCAAGAATAAACTGGGCCAGAGAATCCTGCACAGACTGGACTTGGCCAACAGTTAGCTAATTAAGAAAACTTAGCAATGACTGCATTATTACACCATTCCAGCAGGACCGGTTTTGCGCTCCTTCTCTGCAGCTCTTTTCTTCCTACTGTCCGCCAACAGGCCTCCTTCACATCTCAGTCCTCTGCTCTTCCCTCTTTAACCTCTCTGCCCTGGACAATCTCATCAGTCCTCAGGGACTCCACCAGCATGAGTTCCCAAGAGGCTCTTCAGCCCGGCAATTCACACATGTGCTACCATCAACCCAAATGTACTGACGTCTCAATTTCATCCCCTTACCCCTAAAACTTGTCTTCAGCAAAATATGCCACGAAGATTTCTAAGTTTATATGAAATAAATAGATCAACAGACGTTCATACACGTGATCTGATCTTCAGAATAACTTTGGAAGTAAAGAGGATGGTTGCTGTCATTCCCATTTGGCAGGTGGGGCATGGCCACCCCACCTCTGGGCTTCTTTCTGTCAGAGGCACCATTTCCCACCTGCTCGACGGTCAAGTCCCAGCCCAGCTACACACTGAGACAGGCTACAAAATGGATGACCCTGGAAAACATTACCTTAAGTGAAAGAAGCTAATCACAAAAGGCCACATAGGGGCTTCCCTGGTGGCGCAGTGGTTAAGAATCCGCCTGCCAATGCAGGGGACACGGGTTCGAGCCCTGGACCAGGAAGATCCCATATGCCTCGGAGCAACTAAGCCCGTGCGCCACAACTACTGAGCCTGTGCTCTAGAACCACAAGCCACAACTACTGAAGCCCGCGTGCCTAGAGCTCATGCTCTGCAACAAGAGAAGCCACAGCAATGAGAAGCCCGCACACTGCCACGAAGAGTAGCTCCCACTCACCGCAACTAAAGAAAGCCCGTGAGCAGCAATAAAGACCCTGTGCAGCCAAAAATAAATAAATAAATAAATTTGTTTTTTAAAAAGGCCACAGAATATCTGACTTCTAGAACAGGCAAATCCTCAGTGACAGAGAATTTGCGGTTGCCTGGGGGGTGGGAGGCAGGGAGTGACTGCTGATGGGGTTTCTTTCCAGGATGATGAAAATACCCTAAAATTAGATTGTGGTGATGGTTACACATTCTTGTGAATATACAAAAACCGTGAAATTGCACACTTTAGATAAATTTTATCATGTATGAATATCTCAACAGAGCTATTAAAATATCTTCTATATTTATATGTAACATCTAATAAACAAGATATGTCTGCTGAAACAATTGATTTTTTTAAATAACAGAATCTTTTTTAAATTAATTTATTTTTGGCTGTGTTGGGTCTTCGTTGCTGCGCACGGGCTTTCTCTAGTTGTGGTGAGCGGGGGCTACTCTTCATTGTGGTGCACGGGCTTCTCATTACAGTGGCTTCTCTTGTTGCAGAGCACAGGCTCTAGGTGCGTGGGCTTCAGTAGTTGTGGCACATGGGCTCAGTAGTTGTGGCTCACGGGCTTAGCTGCTCCGTGGCACGTGGGATCTTCTGGGACCAGGGATCAAACCTGTGTCCCCTGCGCTGGTAGGCGGATTCTTAACCACTGCGCCAGCAGGGAAGTCCAACAGAACTGATTTTAAAGTAGAATGAAATAAAGTGGAATGGATGATTTAAAAAAAAAAAAAACAACTCAGGTACATCTTCCACTCTGCTCCATTCTTTCACAATCTCTTACTCACACAATCCTGTCACTCTTGCAACCAACACTTTTTCCACCTTAATACAAACCTAGTCTTTACCAACCTGGGTTACTGAGACAACTCCTTAACTCTTTTTCCTGAGCGCCACATCTCCCTATCCAATCACTCCTACGCAGGGAGGTTCAAAATTCCTCTTCTGCAAAGCACCATTTTCCTGCACCACTTTCCTGCTAAAACGCTGTAATGATTTTTCCTAGAGTAGCCAATGATATTAGTCCCCAACTATGGAATGGAATGAAATACATTCCATGTTGTGTATTCAGCATGGAATACACAGAGGTCCTCAGGAGGCAAGCTGAACCCTACCCTCTCCCCCTTCATCTGGAGGTCCCACCTCATCATGCTAGTCTGCTCAGCTCTCCCAAACCCATACAGCACCACCAGGAATTCCTTCTTCCTGCTTACGGGAAGTCCTTCAGGATGTACCATCTTCACCAATTTCCCTTGACCATTCCAGACCATAATGTTGTTTCTCTCAACACCTATCACTTATAAGTCTGTATGATTCACCTGATACTTAGATAACAAGAGAAGCCAATTTTGCATTCTGTCTCCCAGTGAGGGTCAAAAGACAGCTCGGGCAGGTAGATGGTGTTACTTTTTCTGTGCCCTCCTTCCATCCAGTAGCTCTAGAATACCGTTATACACAAAGTGTCACTCGATTTAGCTACCATTAAAGATGATCCTGAGCTCCTAGAAACAACAGTTCACCCATGTACTGTCTAATGTAACACTCTGGAAGCTGACGGCAAAAGAAAAACTTCTTCGTTTGGGAAATGGATTTTTCTTAAATCACCCATTAATCTTTGGTTATCTGCAAACTATTGTAACTGGCTTCTGGAATGGATCCAAACAGTTTAAGGGGAAGGAAACTCCAGCTAAAATGTGTTCTTTCCAAGAAGTTTGACTGAATTACTGTATACATTTACTGTCCTATGTGACCGCTTTGTCATTGTTAGAGATTTCAGTAATTAAAATGGGAAACAGAAGCTTAGGTTACTGTCCTCATCGAAACTATGCTCCTTGGAGCCACGTGATTATGACGGCTTTCGTGCTCTTGTACGCTGGATGTCTTAAGCTGAGTGCGGTTCAGGGGATTCTTTCTAATTACAGGAAGGTACTTCTTTCCTTCAACACTGTGTGATCTGACCTGTGACAAATCTGTCCTATACACTATGCAAACAAATTGAATGTACAAATCTTAGCGCTGGTGCTGGAATCTCTACAGAATAGTCATCACGATCTCAAAGTTTGTTTCAAAATTTGCAAGCATCAAGTGTCAATCAAAACTGAAGATGAAACACTAATGAATGTTGAATTCTCATGTTTTAGGTGTACTTCCTTTTTAGACTTTTTGGTTCTCTGCTATTTTTACTGTACTTTCATTTACATTTCCTACACGCTAACTTTGTGTGATTGAAATAAAATTGCAGTATATACAAAAAAAGAAAGAAAGAAAGAAACATCAGCTAAGACAGATCAGCTTGGAGAGGCCAACAGTTATACCCAATGTTATCTTGATTGGACAGGAGTATTAACACTGACTGGTGTTATCTGTAAGGGTCAGACTTTCTTCTCAAAGATGAGAAGGCAAGGAAGATACAAAGAGTACCGGAGAGACAAACGGAGAATGGCAGCAAAAATTAGAAACAGTGAAAGGAACAATGGAAGTTAACAGGACTAGGGTGGGCGAGCACGGGACAGAGAAGACAGGGATGAAGAACAGAAGTCAGACCAGCTTCGCAGGCTGGAGGGAAACAGGGAATACGGGTTCTCTGCTTACAAAAAGCCTTGCAACTCCAGAAGGCAAGTTCCTTCCCCAGCATCAGAGCACTACACTCTCTCTCCAGGTGGGGACTGGGCCCCTTGACTCCAGCAGGCTCTACCTCGGGGAACCAGAGGCCAATGAACTCTTTGCCAGAAGCTTTCTCAAAGAAAACCTGAAGGATAAAGAATGCTTATGTGGCTCAACTCCCGTCTCTGGAATTTCACTACTGCCATGATAACACATCAAAAAGGCACTTCCTTCATAACTTTAGCATAATGTGTTTTTTCCACATTGACAGTGAAACAAACTGTTAACCTGTGGTAGTGCTCTACATCTGATTAATGTTATTCAGGGACTCCCACAAAGTGTTTGCCATTTATTACTATTGCTAATTAGGAGCTGGAAGGTCGTTACCTGCCCCAACCTACAGTCACATGCCCACGATGGAGCTTTCCTAAAAGCAGGACTCCTGGCTAATACTGTTAAATGAGGTTAGCACTGCCAAAATGTCAATGGTCATTTATTTGGTCAGAAAGGGCCTAATTTATCTAGTTCAGCTGCCCTCGGTAATTTTCATGGAAATGTCAGAGCAGCAATCAGAAGAAATGAATGGCAATAAAGATGATTACTAGAAGGGTAGCGATAACACCCCACTGACAGATTGCTTTTATTTTTCTTTCACCACTGTAAGACCTAGTTCAGAGATAAGCCAACAGAGTACACAGAGCTCAGTACCAAAACATGCCCACGTATTTTGTCTGAAGTACAACTGCATTTTGAAATTCTGAAACGTATAAGAAGCTTCACTATAGAAGGAAGAGAGCATAAGAAAATGTTTTGGTGGGGAGAGATGGAAGAGAAGGGCTGTTTAACAAAATTTGCTTCCATTCATGACAAATCTTAGGATGCTAAATAAGGGTACCTGAAGGAGCTAGATCTAGATTGCTTTCATCACTTTTGTGCTAAAAAAATTTTGCTTATGACTTATTCAAGACAAAATAAAAATAGATTCCTTCTTTAGCAATTTCAACTTATCCTTCTTATATAAGCATAAGTAGTAACACATGTAATCAGTCTGAGAGTCAGTAATGGATAACAGGGCTGTTCACCTTTGGGTCATGGGTGTCTGGACATCCCAACATGGGAGGCACTCACTTAAGCTCATTGCAACAGAATCGGGGGAGAAGGCCGATTGACGCATGGGTGTTGATTTGAGGAGCTGGACCCGGCCTTTCACTGACAGAATTCCAAAATTTACCTTGGGGATACATCAAATTCGTTCCAATTATGATGAAAAAGGATAGGCAAAATGAAGGATAAAGAAAATAAAGCACTCAGTCTAGTTCCCAACAGCTGACCTCATAAGGAAAAGAAGTTCCAGGCTCCAAAGATAGCGACAGGTCATCCTTTTTGCACCCACCCCAATCTCTCCCCGACTCTCTTTACCCCACCCCACCTAATGGGATACAGAGATGATTCATGGTTTCTGAATCGAGGCCCATTTTAACTTTTCAACTTACTCGAGGAGGCAGAGAGTATGGTAACAAGGCCCCTGCTTAGAAAGTTGAGAAATGGAAATTCCAATACCAAATTCCATGTGACCTGAGCTACATCCCTAACTTCCGCCCGTTACCTTCCAAGTAGCCGTGTACTTCTTTGCTCTTTAAATTAAAAGGCCCAAATACTACCAAAATAGATGTTAAGAAAAACTATTGACAGAAAGGTAACTATTTCACTTTACCTCTGAGATTTCCCTGCAAAACAAATATACAAATAAAAAGTTGGCATATATGGGCTTAATTTAATCTCTCCTTGAGGAAAATTAACAGTTTGCTAAGGATAAAAATATTTGCTTCATTAAATGCTCCATCAATTAGTATTGCTTAGCTAAGCAATTTAACCAAGTCCTTGATTGCAGCAGGACTACTTAAATGACCAAGGATGTTTACTTTAAGATAATGGAAATATTTTTATCAGAGAGGGCTTTGTTTACATTTCCAAGCACAGACTCAAGGCCTAAATGCTGATTCAGGTGCTGTGGATTCCCATGGCCATTAGAAATGTTGCGCTTTTCCTTGACTCAGTTTCCCCATCACTAACAACGGCACAGTTGTCACCTCT
Organism: Neophocaena asiaeorientalis asiaeorientalis; assembly: GCF_003031525.2. Lineage (NCBI taxonomy): Eukaryota > Metazoa > Chordata > Mammalia > Artiodactyla > Phocoenidae > Neophocaena > Neophocaena asiaeorientalis. The sequence continues at coordinate 6,813,501 of NW_020173108.1, forward strand.
TCTACAACGACCCAGAACATCAGGTTCACAAATTATTAAGTAAGTGTTAAGCATTGTGTACACAGTGATGGTGTGCAGACTCAAATCTTAAGTGGAAGACAGATAACACAGGCGAGAGACTTAGCCTATAAAGAGAAAAAGGTTTCTAATGATCAGTCAGCCTTGCTTTAGTAAAAAATTTCCTACTGCAAAATTAAAAACAAAACTTGGTATCGGCACCAGAAACAAGGTGACCAACCATCCCAGTTTGCTCAGGACTATTAAGGTTTTTGCACTGAAATTCCTGGGCCAACAGAGAGATGGTTACCTTAACAGAAACCCGAATGAGTAAGAATATTTGCATAATCAGAGATGACTAGTCAACTTTAAACTCAATTCTCTGCATTAAAAATTGGAGTGTGACCAGCTTTAGCTTGTATATATTTGATCTTCTTGATTTTTTTTTTTTTTTTTTTCAGTTTCACCGAAGAAAACTAGGTAACGATTTAGGTATCTGAGGCTCTGCCACTTAACTCTGTGGCCCTGGGTAAGTTACTGAAGCTCTCTTTCTCAAGTTCTCCTCGTGACAGGCACACAGTAAGCACCCCAACATGAACCAATAATATCACCTCTATTTAACACTGTAAGCCTAGTGGCATGACCTTATTTTTCCTACTGGTGATTTTTAAATTTCACCCATCATCTCTACAAATACAGTGTATTTTCTTTTTTCTTCTTCTTTTTTTAAATCTCAGAAGAGCCTACAAATACAGTCAGGTTGATATGCTCTCCTTAAGTCTTCCGCTTTTTTTCTGGCATACCTACATAAAAAATAAAGAAGCAATTTCATTTCCTATGTCATTTTAAAGTCAGGCTCTACCATGCTCATTTTAAATAACCAAGTGTTAGAAAACTTCTAACACTTATAACAAATATCCTTATTTGTTATAACAAATATATCATAACAAAATATCATTATTTCTTTCTCAGTGATTTCTAATTACCAGGGTACACTTGTCTATGTTAGGATATGTTTCCTTTTCCAACCTAAGAAAGAGGAATAAGCTTATTAGAATTCTAGCAACACTAGTAACAAAATATAATTAGCTTCTTGGAATTTATGAGCCTATTCTTTCAACAAAATACAGTAATTATTCTTTAAAAATGAATACGATAATGCATGGATTGCAAAGAAACACTCCAATGAATGAATTAAGGGACATTAGTCTCCTATCATATCTGACTAGGTTCCTTTTACTCTGTGGTCCTTTATTCGTTTGAATTTTCAATCTCAAGCTAATAAAACCACAGACTATCAAGTGGGTAGGCAGCACAGAAATCATTAAAATGTAATAATGTCAACAAGGTGGCTGGTGAATCCTGGGGCCGCCAGCAACAGGGACTGTAGAAATGGAGCAAGGGATGGTTTACAGAAGTTACTGTTTCACTGATGTGAAAACAGTAATGGACTAAGGAGAGAGAACTACCAGTCCTATGATAATAGAAAGGAAAATGAAAGAACCTCTTAATCTACTGTATTTACCAGAACAGTGCCTGAGGGGCTGAGAGTGACAATGGACAAATGTTTGGAGTAGAGAAATGCAGCATTTCTTCCAAATCAGGAAATTGATTAATTACCAATTACCAAATCAATGTCTAGTTCCTAGCAAACAGTAGGAATGCTGGAATGTGTGTCGTTTTCCCATTCTGGCAAAGTTCCATTACCAGCTACTGCATAAGGGGATCAGAGGTTTCCAACTTGCTCAAGGGTTTTCTTAAAAGCTGCCTGCAGGGAAAGCACTGTAGATGAGCCAGGAGATCTTAGGAAGTTTACATAAAGCTGAGAGTGGGGGATTCTGTGCTCTGAGTCACGCCTTCAACACGCAGGGTCTCTGTCAACTGGATCGTCTTTGATTTTCTCATCTTGTATTAGGTATTACAGAGGGACAGCAGAAGAGTACATGAAGTACCAGCCATTCCCAGCCACTGAAGGTACTTACAAGCTCGTAGGGGAGGAAAGTTAAGCATGAGAAACAGGATGAAGCCACGTTTTAAAGCACTTAACGTGTGCTTGTAGCAACTAAACGCAACAGGAGTTTTAGAAAGGAGGGATGAGAGTAGGCACGAGGTGGTGCCAGCTGGACCAAACAAGGGCATTTTCACGATGAAATTGGATTAAAGAGAAGTACAAATAACGTGATGCAAATGGCCACGGTAATCAAGATCAGGAATCTCTTCAACCATGATAATCAACTGGATGATGAAAGAAACACTGAGTCATATGAAGGGTGGACAGGTTAATAAATCCTTCCTCCATGGAATATGCTCTGTTCCCTGTTTCCTGTCTTCATCTCCCAGTTCTGCCTATCATGTTACGCTCCTAAATTCCACTCCTAATTATGGGCTGCCCTCAGGGTTTATCTGTACCACTGACATACAGAGGAAGAGAGGGTTTTGACTCTGTGCAGAGAAAGGCCAGCGTCTCCAGCACACATGAATTGCTGAACATTGTATATCCACTGGCCATATGAAGCAGGGTGGGGGACTTCCAGAAGGTCACTGAAGAGTATCGCACAGGGACTTAGCTCAGTCATGCTATTAGGCAACACCCACTTCCTATGGTAGCCTCCATGTTTGTCACAATGTGTAGCAGTAGAGTGGAGCATAAATCAGATTCCGGGCATTAGAAATTGGTCAGTTCCTTCCTCCACTTTGCTAAGAATTCTTAGCAAATCAACTTCTTCCTAGGAAAGGGGGAAACCAGCAGAGAAGCATCTGTGCTAAGCTGGGATCATTTAATTTTGACTAAGGACACTTTTGAAGGCTAATGAAACTAAGGCCAAATGAGCACTCTGACAGCTATTTCCAATCATTCAATCCGTCAAGTTTCCACTACAATCCTTTGATGGGCCAGATACTGGGCTATTGGAAACACCCAGTATGAATGCTTTCGTCATCCAAGTTCCCACAATCAACTCTATTTTCATAAATACTCATTGCTGAATGAATGTTATAACTCAGGATTCAGAAAATATGTCTGCAAGCAATGACATTTCTGGGTAAGAAACCGGACTCTGACACCTCCCTGCCCCCTGCCTGGATTCCCAGCTTGGCTTTTAGGCTGCCAGAGAATGGGGACAGGGGGCTTCACACACACAGCCTGTGGGCTTCCCTTAATTTTCTGAAAGCAACAAAGACCTAAGGCCATCCCAACAAGCAAAGCCTCCAGCCAACACTTGATCCAGGGTGGGCCATCCAATTCATGAACTCCTTAAAAAAAAAAAAAAAAATGAAAGCAACAACAACAAAAAAACACCCTGAAGCTACAAGTGGACTCTCCTCCTTCTGCCAAAATAGTTACTCCAATTCCAAGAGCTAAATTGATTACACAGCAGAGTTTCCCAAGCCAGTAGGTTAAATGTTGCTCTAGATTAACATTTTGGTCACATCCACTTTAAACAAAAATTAAATAAAGCCTTTAACTGTAGACTAGTACTTGCAATGTAGTTCAATTTAGGGATTTCCAAGTAATCATTCTGCTGTTATTTATAGGAAGTCACCATTAAAACAGGAACACTAGCAATTCATAATGGTCATACTCAGCCAGAAAATCAAACTCAGCAGCTCCTATGATTAAAAAGGACTCCACTGGGCCCCAGGGACTGAGCTTCCTACAATTAGACTGGTTCATGAAAGACTTTGCAACGATAGGTTAATATGAGTTCACGCAGAGAAAGGTAAGTATCAACATACATATAAGAAAGGAGTAATACATTATTAGATGTTCAGATGAAATATCCTTTTTAAAAACATCATTCTAAAATCTGTTTTGCCTGGTGATTTAAAAAAAAAAAAAAGGCAGGATAACTCACGCTACCCCCACCTCCCACACCTCTAAGGATCAGAACGTCAAGGCCACAGTGGCCACAGTAACACTGGCCCCAAAGGGTAACCAAGCATGGAACTGTGCGGCAGCCATGCTGTCTCTCTGCACTCCTGCCCTAGTGCCATCTGACACCCAGCAGCCCTCCTTCACCATTTTAAAGGCATTCTTAAATAAGCAGCGGCAGAAGACTATGTTAGCAGGCCAAAGGTAGAACAACAGATGGTCCCAATTTATTTTAGCCAGTGTATTTGTTTTTTTGGTTTTTTTTAAATCGGCCTTTTCAGTCTTTGTCTTATTTTACAAAGATCACCCCAAGACCTCAAGGCACCCTCATTTTTTCTTCTTTTAACACCAGATATCAACCTGCATGATACAGTGCTCAGTTTCTTCATTCACTCACATTTTTTTTCTCTCTCTCTCTCATTCCTCTCCCTCCACCCATCTACCCTAAATATTAATATATAAGAAAACACAAAGTTATATAGGTACATTATTTATATGAACAAAATATTTATTCAATAGCTATCTGGGCATGCATATAAGATGGACTATTAGAGTTATTAAAACTCAAGTTTTGTTTTGTTTTTGTGGTACGCAGGCCTCTCACTGTTGTGGCCTCTCCCATTGCGTAGCACAGGCTCCGGATGCGCAGGCTCAGCGGCCATGGCCCACGGGCCCAGCTGCACCACGGCACGTGGGATCCTCCCGGACCGGGGCACGAACCCGTGTCCCCTGCATCAGCAGGCGGACTCCCAACCATTGCGCCACCAGGGAAGCTCCTCAAGTTTTTTTAAAAGAAAACATATCAAGGAAAACTTGAGGAAAGTAGGATATAATATTGTGAAACTCAAGTATAATCCCTTTAAAGAAATACTAATAACTAAAAGAACATACCAAAATGTTACCAATAATATAATTACAAGACTTTTTTACTAATTTATTTTCCAAATTTTGTATGTACATGCATTACTTTTGTGATCATACCCATATACCCCTTTCCCTGCCCTTTCCTAAGGAGGAATCAAAGGTAGAAATGCCCAGGTGATGTCATGAACTCATCGGATTTTTCTTAAAATTTAAAAGAAAATGTGACTATAAAAGCACAACCGGGCTTCCCTGGTGGCGCAGTGGTTGAGAGTCCGCCTGCCGATGCAGGGGACACGGGTTCGTGCCCCGGTCCGGGAAGATCCCACATGCCACGGAGTGGCTGGGCCCGTGAGCCATGGCTGCTGAGCCTGCGCTCCGCGACGGGAGAGGCCACAACAGTGAGAGGCCCATGTACCGAAAAAAAAAAAAAAAAAAGCACAACCTGTTTCAGTTATAATGGCAGATTCTGAACCATAAACATGTATGCATATATTATATACACATAAAATGCTACAAGGCAAAGACTATGGTACTTTGACCTGCACTGGACCTGTACTTTGACTGCATACTGGAGTATGCAACAGTACCATTTGGTTGCTTCACATTACCCCTCACTTACGTGGTACCTGAGGGTAGGCATCTACCGTGGAGAGGCTGAAATGGACTACAACATTAGCCGTCAACTCATCTGTACCGTAAGTGAACAGCCATGAAGACCAAAGGTTCCCAAACCGATCTCTTTCTGAGCCTTATTAGCCCACAGCCTACTAGTAACACATTTCCACTTACATAACCAACAGGCATCTCAAAATCAGCATGCCTAAGTCCAAACTCATCCTTCCCCACAAACTGGATTTTACATGACATCTCCAACCTCTCCTGCCAACCTAACCTTCTCAGAAACCCGGACATTGCCCCCAATGCCTCTCCTTCCCAGCAACCTATCAACCCACCCAGAAACCCCAGGTCTTAGAGATGCCAGTTCTAGAGGCCATGACGACATGGTCTGAGAGGGCTGCAGGCATCATGCAAACAGCAGGGACTTCTAGAATCAGACCCAAGTTTAAACTTGGCCTTGACACCTACGAGATGTATAACCTTGGGCAACACCCTTAATCCTTCTGAGCTTCCAAATGCCCCTAAGGATAGGACCTATGTTATGGGACTGTTGCAAGGTTTAAATAAGGTCATGCACTCAAAAGGGAATATATAGTTGGATGTTATACAAGTGCTAGTGATCAATGCCGAACAGCAGCCACTCTGATAGGAATGATCACGTCTGCAGTCCTGTACAGTGTATTAAGTGCTATAATGCAGAAATGCCCAATGCTGTGGGAACATATGGAAGAGGATGGAATCTAGACCAGAGTGGGAATGTCAGGGAAGATTTTCAAGGCAACTAACACTTAAACTAAGCTCTATGAGATGAGCAGAAAGTAGATAAGCAAAGGTGGAGGATATGGATAGTGTACCAGCAGAGGAAGAGCAAATGTGAAGTTCTAAGGTCAAGAGACAGCCAGGCACCTTGAAGGTATTGCAAGTAGTTGAGTTGGCTGGAGGCTAGAATGTGAGGGTGAGAAGTGGCCAGATGTAGCTGGAGAGGCCAACAGGGGCTAAGGAGCTGGGTACCCTGAAATGAAGGGTTTTAAGCAGGGAAATGCCATTTTTAACATGCACGCAAAGTGCTCAGCACTTCTGAGTGCTATTCCTGAATACTCTATGTAACTGCTTCATTTTCACTACTATGTACTCTGGTTTATGCTGTTCCAGAAATTTACAATCTTATATGTTTTTTCTTACGCTACCCTCTTCCTACTAATTATTAATATGTTAGAGTGTTTTCTAAAAGCAATTTTTTTTAATACGCGAAGGTGTAAAAATTTACAAAGTAATTTTACAGAGTAATTCAAGTGTGTTTTTTTATTTACATAAAAAAAGATTGGATTACACAGATTGCTTTTAACATAAGCTTTCTTAATACTTTCGGGTTTTCACGTAAGGATCCCCGGTGACTTCATGGAAATCCTCGACAATAATTCAGAAATTATTGTTGGAAGTAGAAGCAAACTGATGATCCATTAGAGCAAGTTTAATAAAAGCCTCTCAAATCACAATATAAATTAATGGAGATAAAAAAATGTGCAAATGCAAATTTGACATTTTTGAAGTTCTACAAGTCCAAATAGTACTGTGTAAATGCAAAGCAAGGTAAACTAGATTACAGCTATATCTTGCCTGCAACATTATTTTGAGTCTGAACAGATGCAGGTAAACCACGTTTATATATGTTAACTCTTAGTTTAGCAGTGGATGATTCTCACTCCTTAGTGATACCCTATGTTTAAGGACAGTTAAATCTCATTACTGACATGGTCTAGTCTCTGGCTTACTCTTTGACAAGATCTGTGTTGCTCTTTCCCCCTCACTCACTCCAGTTTGATCAGTTTGGCCCTCTTCATGTACTTTGAACCAGCCACGTTATTCCTTTCTCAGAACCACTGACCAAGCCACACATTCTTCTGGGAACAACCTTTCTCCTGAACGTTTCTTGATTACTCTCAGGTTAGCATGGTGGCAACCTAAATGTGCCTGATACAATTCCTTCCAACTTCCCATTAAAATGAAACATTTAAAATATATATGCTTATGATTTTTTTAAAAAACGAATATGTAACTTTAAGTTTTGTAAAATCCCTATCCACTAATAATGTTACCAAATTCACAGGAATGTTCTCTTGTCATCCAGGGTCCTACGATGATACACCAACCACTTGTGCTACCTACCACCGGTCAAAACTATGGATGGCCCTACCTTCAGGTACTGAATGTGAATATATTACAAAAGAACATTCATGACTTAATGAAAGTAACATGTTGGATTTCCAATGAAGTTGAGGATAATATGAACACGTTATCGTAAGAAAGATTTCACAGAATGATACATAACTCTAAATAGTTTCTGAATCAAAGTAAACTTTAAAAGACAATCTGACAAAATACTGATAATGATGTACTTGTGGACATCTGTCAAACCTACAAAGCCGTAAAAGCAATTTTTAAATTTTCCTCAATTTACTTGAATTAAAGGCAGAAATGTAAAGGGAAAATCCCATCAGTCTTTACCTGGCCTCTTTGGCAGTCAGAAGAGCAATGAAAAGGTTAATTTCTTATGTAAGTCATAAACCTCAGAACTCTCCACATAACCGATCACACTAACTTCTCAATTCCAACTGCTGTGCTAAGCAGTATTTACAAGACACCGCATCAGCCTCATCATTTCATAGCATAATATGCTCCAATCTTCCCATCCAGCCCACATAAGCACCAGTGGTTCAGGGCGCTCAGAGTCAACCAAAGAATCACGGGCTGATTGCTTTCATGAAAATGTAATTCTACCACTGAGGACTATTGCAGTCACACTTTGAATGAAATCTACCCAGTAACCCAGACCTCACTGGAATCCCTTATTAGCTCCATACCGCCACCTATGAACACTGATATTTTTAAAAACCTAAATTAGTGAAATGAATTGAAATCTTTATCATTCCCACCAGACTAAGAATCATTCACCTAAGAAAAGCAATTAACATATTCCTGTCACTTGCAAATGAATGCTGAAGCTTAACTGCAGGGACTTCGCTACCTTTGCAAGGACGTCTTTTTGCATGTAGGGCACAATTACATATAGAATTAATCTCCACGCCCTCATCCTTAAATACTACATATTCATTTCTATTTTGGAAAGAACACTGCTAAAGCTAAAGGCATTAAGTTACCATTCTCACTAGTTCTAACGACTTTAGTCAGAGTATGAAAGAACACTAATTTCTTAAGAAAAAAGTATAACGGATGCTTTTGAATATCAAAACTATGCTTGTGCATCAGTTTTGTTGTACTGAAGGCAACAATTTTTAAAAAGTATAGATTTAGGCTTTGATATGCATAAAGGGAGGGAATATTTGCAAGATGAAACAGAAGTAATTTTGCACCATATTGTTTCGCTTGAAGTATTCCAACAAAATATCTGCATTGCCATCCTTCACATTTATCATTTCTAATACAATAGCACAATCTAGCTCCTGGAGCTACTTCCACCATCCCAGGACTAGACCTGCTTCCAAACAGCTTCCACTCTGATCTCCTCTCTTCCTAAGAGAGAAAACCCAGAGCAGCCCAGATACGCCCATGAGACTCGGCTGGAAGCAAAGCTCTCCAACCTCAGTCATACTGGGTGGGTTCCTAAGGGCCCAGTGTTTGCTTTCAGAAGGGGATGGAGGGGAGGTGCAACCCGGATCCAGCTTCAGGGAGTGGGAACCTGGTGGTGGACGATGAAGTTTACACCATTAATTGGTACAAAAGTAGCTGCCTTTGTGTACTTTTTCTCTCTTAGTCTTTTCTTTTTACTTCTTTTCATCATACATAACTATCATGTGTCCTGCCAACCACGCTGCAATAATGTGCTCTGAGAACAGTGCATTTCTCCAGCCACTGGCCACTCCCCTACCAGGTAAGCTTCTGAGATGACAGAGCACTTCCGGTGAAGCAGTGTTGCCAGACAGCAGGGGGTACCTGACAGAGAGTTAACTGGGAGCTGACAAAGGCCTTCTAGACACGGGCCTGAGTGTCTGCGAGAGGGCAGGAGGGACCAGGTGGAAGAATACTGGTTACAAGAAGCTTTTGTATGACACAAGACCTGTACTTCTCCTTTTACCTGTCTGGTATTCAAATCGATCTGGGTTGGAGGTACGGACTTGTGAGGCAGCAGCTTAGAGATGGTAGTTTAAGCCATGGGAATGAGTAACGTCACCTGGAGGCGCATTCTCGGAGACTCACGTTTGTTTCCTTCTCATTGCCCTCAGGTATATCCTCTTCAGCAAATGATCACACTGTCTAACAACTTCAAAACCCGGGAGGAAATATTCCATCACTTCCTCCTTTCTGACCATCAGACAGAACCTCAATCAGGAAGCTTTTCAAAAATTCTTTCAAATGAAAAAGTTAGCTGTACACAGCAATAGAGATGGCCTTCACTGCTGGCGGACACATCCCAAGTCCTCCTCAGACCCACTTAGCAAGGCTCCCCTGGTCTCCAGCAGAGGAGTCTCCTGCATCTGCTACTGTTCTTCCAGGCAAAGCTCCCACCCGCACTGCTGCAACCTTCTTCCAGTAAACAGATCATAACTCGGAAGGGAATCCACAAAGTGTGCCTCACTGATAAAAGCCTATCTCCATGAAAGAAATAGTTACGCAATAGCAATACATGAACATCATCAGTTTCTCTGCAATGCATCCTTATCCTGGGCATTGGGAGTGGCCTGCAGTGCCTTCCCTCTCCCACGTTACGCCATCAACTAGAATGGTTGTGCTATGGTCGGTCCTGGGCGCTACAGCTGGGACAAAATTAGGAGAAATTAAATAAAAGTGATCAACTAAAATTTAAAAAGTGATTACTGCTGCCACTCGTTAGCTCATTAACGTTCTGGCTCTGCAAATACAAAAAAGGAATACCTTTCTTTTCTAAGACTTGTCAATATTCGGAAGAACATTTTCCCAGATAATGAGCTTTTGGCATTAAGGTCCAGCACCCATCAGCAGGCTGTGAAACTCTTTAAGATTCCTGGATACCGTCTTCGTGACAAGTTTGCCTCCACTTAAGAACTTCTTTTAAATAATTTTAGTGCTCACTTACCACCACAGCTACTAATGTTCTGTTTGTAGTAGCAAAATAAGAATAATAATAACAAGAATATTGCAGGAGCTAACCAAGAGTATTTATCAGGTCTGATAAGCACTACATAGGTTATGTCACTGGTCTTCCCTAAGGTGGATACTCTCATTTTCACCATTTTATAATAGGGAACGTGCCGCCAAGAAAAGCAACTTCCCCCAGATCGCCTAGCTAGGAAGTGGCAGAGCTAGGATTTCAGAGCTCACAACTTTGCCACACGTGGTTTTGCAGACAAACTGAGGTCGTGAATCAAGTAACTTGGCCCAGAGGAGAAGTTAATGAAGAAGGCGGTCAAAACACAGAGGCCTTTCCTAGTCACTCAACGTATTACCCTGACCCCAGCAGGTCATCCTTGCTGGCTGGGACATGTTAACACCAGGTAAGAAAGATGCCCCATCTTCAACACTCGGGGAATTAAAGGGTTTGAAGGCAGCTTTATCAACATCAGACACTTTCTTCGGCCATAATTACATGTTTGTCCTGACAGCATTTTCATTAGCAACTCAGAAGCCCCAAATGAGGAACAGTCTTAAAAGTCACTCTATCATACCAGAAGGCATACTGCTTTCTGCCCTATCCATACATCAAGGCATCCTGAAAAAAGGGGATCCCACTTTTAGTTTAAATCTACCCACTGGAAGTAAAAACTCCTGTCCTGCGGTCCAACTCGCCTATTTTCCCCCTCCTCACTGTCAACCCCCTATTAATAATCAGCCCAGGCAGAGCAGCCCTGCACTATCTCATTCCCACAGTACTCCTATTCCAAGCTCACTCTCATCCAAACACATCATCAAAAGTGCCCCCAATCAAGCATGAAAATAAATTAGGTTTTGGTTTAACCAGGATTAGATTCCCAGCACCAAGAAATAAAGTAACAGTTATCTAATCTAACAGGCCAGCCTCAGACTTCCTGGCTACTCTCCACAGGCCCCTGTTGCCAAAGCCCTCTCCTAAAAATCCCCTTTAAATACTGTGAAATCACCACATGTCGGTGGGGCAATGTAACTCTTCAAGTGCCATGAACATAACTCTTAACTCTGGTGCCCGCCTAACCTTGCTCGACATCATCTAGTCTGTCCAGAGGGAGAGCTGCTGGCTGCCAGCCTGTGAAATGAGCACTTGCCCCACCACGCGTCAGGAAGTTACTTCTTCCTGGACACCGTGGAGGAAGGAGTCCTCCTGGGTTTGGGAAAGCCCGTTTGTTTTCCATGGAGAAGCAGTGCATGTTCATGCCTCATTTTACACTCACTGTAACTCCATCTGGAAACAGCCAGTGGCTGTGCAAAGCTCCAACCACAGAGAAAATCAGACCTGGACAAAGGAGAAAAGGGACAGGGACTTGATATCCAAAACATACAAAGAATATATTTTGCAACAACAAAAGATTCCTAAACAACTTGATTAAAATTGGACACGGACTTGAATAGACATTTCTCTGACGACGACAGGGCCAATACGCACATGAAAAGAGGCTCAATATCAGTGATCATTAGGGCAATGCAAAGAGAAACCACAATTAGATACCACCTCATACCCATTATGATGGTTATTATTTAAAAAGCAAAATAAAACAGAAGAGCAGGGTTGGCAAGGATGTGGACAAGTTGGAACCTCTGTGCATTGCTGGTGGGAATGATGTAAAGTGGAATAGCCTCTATAGAAAATGGGATGGCAATTCCCCCCAAAATTAAATACAGAATTATCACATGCTCTAGCAATCACACTTCTGGGTATGTACCCAAAATAAATGAAAGCAGGGACTCAAATATTTGCACACCCATATGCATCACAGAATTATTCACAATAGCCAAAAAGTAGAGGCAACCCAAGTGTCCACTGACAGACGAATGGATAAACAAAATACACACACACAGTAGATTAGCATTCAGCCATAAAAAGGAAGTTCTGACACATGCTACAGTATCAATGAACCTTGAAGACATTATGCTAAAGGAAATAAACCAGTCATGAAGGGATATTTTATGATTATACTCACATGAGATATCAAGATTAGTCAAATTCATAGTGGGGCAGAAAGTAGAATGGTAGTTTCCAGGGGCACGGGAAGAGGGAAACAGGGAGTTAGTGTTTAACGGGTACAGGGTTTCAGTTGCAAAAGATGAAAAAGTGCTGTACACGGATGGTGATGATGGTTGTACAATAATGTGAATGTACTTAATGCTACAGAACTGTACCCCTAAAATGGTTAAGACTGTTCATTTTATGTTATGTATATTTTACCACAATTTTTTTAGAAAAGGACAGAAGGGCGCAGACTATTACAATATACCCAAAAATCACAGAGCTAAAAATAAATGCTTCCAATTATTTTAATAGTGTCATCAGTAGTCATGTCCTATGTATATGAGAATACTGAAGAATTAGGACTTCCACCTTTTAAAATAATTACAGACTGTTATAAAACACACACTTTAAAACAAATCCTGTGATATAGAAATTGAGGAAGTTGAGGTAGAAGAGGAAAAATTATCCCTGAGAGTTAAGGAAAAAAATCTGAGTTCTACACTTCCCCCTCTGCTGCTAGCCAGCCTTCTTTATGCCTCAGTTTCCTCATCAGTCGTACAAATGGTTTGGATAAAATAAACTGCAAATCAAAGAATAGCTTAATGGCACCACCCAACAGAATTAGACAATCTCCCTTGTCTAATTCCAAGCTTACCTGGAATCTTTCTGGTCATAATCTGACTGCCAAATACCTTTTCAATAAGAAAAAAGGTCTCAGCATTCCAGGTTCCTTGGAGCTATATTGGTTATAAATCAATAAACTGGATACAAAAGTTCATTAAAAAAATAAAATCAGTGATTACAAAGAGAGGAAGGAAATGGGTCCAAGTGAGAGTGGAAAACAGAGTTCAGTTTTCCTAATTCCGAACCCACCTATATTCTACATCATCAGCATCCATCAACACCGAACCATCCATCAGGGAAGGGATGGCAGTTTTCAAATCCTTCTTGGCCAGTGGCCACATCACTTAGTTCTTTAAACCATTCCTTTTAAGGGGAAAATACACTCACATACTCTGAAGATGCCCCAAAATAATTATAGTTTGTTTTTAATGCATATAACAATTGTTTCTGCTTGTAGAAAATGACACCATTTGAAAGTTTGGGACTATGCGCAGGCTTTAAGAGTGAAGGAAACAAAAGGAGAAGCATCTGACTGATCACTCTACCCTTTCCTTTCATTGGCTTTTGGGGCACAACTTTCCAGGTTTCTTTGCTAGCTCCTCCTCTTTCCGAGGATATCTCCCTTCCCCTGCTCCACAATAAAACACACACACACACACACACACACACACACGAAAAGGATTTTAAAAAATCAACTCAGGCATATTTTCAAATCATTCCAGAGAAATCCAGATTCTTCTCCAAAGCCTACAAGAATATAGGTGATCTAGCCAGAACTATTTTCTCTGACCTCACCTCCTTCTGCTCTCCCCTTGCTCACTGCACTCCCAGCCAGGTCTCCTCCTTGCTGACACACACCATGCATGCTCTTGCCTCTGACACCTTGACCCTTATCAGTCTCAAGGCCTGAAATAATCATCCTCATCTTTGCATGGCTCTATCCCTCCTTGCATTCAGGTCTCAGTTCAAAGATTCCTGCAGACAGGTCTTCCCTGATCAGTAAAATAGCATCCCTCCCTCTTTCATTCGTCTTTCCTCCTCTTCATCACCACTGGATCTCTTCATCACCACCACATACATCTGTCACATGTATTGTCTGTCTCCCTCTAGAATGTAGTATCCATTAAAACAGGGACTACATCAGTTTTGTTTCTGTATCCCCACACCTAAGAACAGCACCTGGCATACAGAAGGCACACAGTGTTTGCTGAACAGAAAAATGAAGTAGGAATAGAGAGTAAGTTACAGTAATAATGACCAAGTTAAGTTTCCTCAAATGTGTCCTTTAACCAAAATATATAAGTGATCAATCCAACACATCTGTCACACTATAATGGCGACTGCTGTTCGGTCCAACAAGTAAATTTGAAGTCTGTGGTTGCCCTGTGTCACACATTGGCTAGGTACTGGCAATACTGTGATGGGTTTCACTCTGTCCCTGCCTTCAAAGATCGCACGGTCTCCCAGGGAGGCTGTGGATAATTAAAGTAAGTGTTGTGAACACAGATGAGGGAAGGACAACTAATCTGGGAGGTTGGGAGGGACCCAGGCTGAAGCAAGAAGTCATCGCAAGTGTGCCATGTATTCTATGGACAAGTCCACACAACCCACAGGAAACAGGGACAAGCAATTACTCCCACTCCTACCCTGCAACCAACCAGAGGACTCCATTGCTTTTCTAATTGACAGGCCATCTTTTTTCACGTTGGCATTCTTCCCTTGACAACTACTTCAATATTTCTCACAAATCCAGCTGGAGTCGTTCACTGACATGCACACACACTGAGGCTTTCTGAAACTTTCTGTTCTCAGGTGATGGAACACCACAGCCTTTGGCTTAAGATGCATTTGCATCTCGGGCCCCATATGTCCCATCATGTGTTCCAAGCACTGATCAAACCTCCTGACAAGCAATCTGCCTCAAAATATCCCACCAGCCAAGGCATTGAGTAGCTTTACCGTGCGATTTTTCCAGCCCAACAGACTTTGATTGCTATTTACAAAGTTAACAACCCTAACCTACAGCTTTTTGCATGACAAGTAGAATCAACAGCTGCTAATGCTGAATTTTTTTTTCCTAAATTGTCTCAAAGTTTAACTTCTCTGCTGAGTTTCAAAAATATCTTGAAAGACTTACATATATAAAGTGCGTTATAGCCTCAGTCACTCCTTATAATAGTGCAAACCTTCCAAAAGGTGGTTTCTATTCCCCCATGAATGAATTTTGGCTGTTTCTGTTCAGCAAGAGAAAAAGGACATTTGCTAGAAAGAGAGGACAGCTTTGTGGTCCCAGTAAATATTTGCTCTATAAATTGAACTTCTTTTTATCTGCATAATCCAGGTTATTCTCTTCTTGTTTCTTTCAAGAATGAAAGATGGCCACTGCTAGGAATTCAGATGTGGTTGGGGGAGACGAGAAAATAATTGCAAATAATTTATCTGTGCCATGCCACCCCCTCGCAGATGTAAAAATCCACATCCTAACTACTATCAATTTTCTGTGTCTTTTTTTAGCTTGTCTGATTCTGTAATCTCGCCAACATAAACCTCTTTCCCAGAATCTGGAGTTTACTTAAAACGTCGTAATCTTGGTTTTCTGAAATTTGATTCCTTGGATCAAAACCTAAATTTGCAATCTTTGTTCATCAACAACTTCTTAATCTTTCCGTAAATGCAGTTTTTATTTTCCAATTACAGTCTGGCTTTGGAGGAAGCCTTCCACATGACATGCACTGGGTAAATTAGCTTCAGGCAGCTGTTAAAACAGCACCTTGAGTTTATTTCCTGAGTATCACCATCATATTCCCTACTCTGGATGGGTGCCTCCACTCAAAGTTCTGGCACCTCAAATCTGGCAGCCATAGTCCTGTAAATAATTCATCAGCATGAAAAGTCTTGGGATTAATTTTAAAACTTCCTGTCTGGACAAAGCACTTCTTCAGAATCAAGGTTCTCTCTCTGCTTTCAGGTCGGTGGCCATCTCAGTTCCTGGTCTCCTGCCTGGTCTTTGACTAACCTCCTCCCCTCACATCCCACTGCTCCTTCCCCTGTTTCTTGACTACCACCTGGTTCCAGCCATGCTTCATCTACTGACCCCGCCCACTGGGCTCCACTCAGGGTCTTGCAGGCCCTTTCAGCACCTGCTTCCTCAGGACCAAGCCACCAGCAGCTGCCTTGCCACACAGCCCTGGCCACCCACTTCATCGGCTTTTTCATCAAACTCAGCGCTCTGCAGCCCCACAGTGATTTAGCCAACCGCTGTAGAAGCCTAGAGCCCCACCTGCAGGGGTAAGAGAACCCTAATTCTTGTCAAGAGGGAAATCTTATTCTCATCTGGCACCTCAAATACTGTAGCACTAATTCCTCAGACGCCTCAGAGCACACAGGCAGTGGAACAGAGGTCATGGCGCCTCTATCTCCCTTGCAGTAAATGGTAACAGAAGGAAGCCCTTCCTGGATCATGACTGCCCGATTCCTTATTAACAAATCTGCTCTAGAAAATCAATGTCTACAATTCTTCAGCCACTTGAAGGTGACAGCAACGAGCATATTCACACCACTCTTATCAAAAACATTTATCTGGGTATTGCATAGAGATTATAATACAAATCAAGTTAAACAGGCTTATTAGATAGAATACTCCCTCCTAGGAATATGTGATCAAAAGCTGAGAGCACAGAAATGACTCTTCTAGGAATTCACTCTGAAGAAAGATCCTTACCAATAAAAAAAACTCATGTGGGAAGATTTCAGCATTATTTGTAATTGCCAAATATTGCAGGCCTAAATATCTAGACAGAGAAGTCCAGTTGAATAAACTACGGTATATTTACCAAATGAAGTACTATGAAGTTGTAATTGAGAATAAAGAAAATTATGAACTAAAAAAAAAAAAAAAAGGCTGAGAGCAGTAACAGGAACCAATGAAAGGAAACAGTGGAGGAATGGCAGACTCTGGAGAAAGACTACCTGGCCTCAAATCTTGAGGTCACCATTAATAGTCTGTGCAATCTTGGTAAGGGTTTTCACTTCTTTATGCCTTAATTTCTCCACCTGTAACATGGGCATAACAGCATGTATCTCACAGAGTTTTTGATAATTAAGCATGTCAATACCTGGGAAATGCTTAGAATGTGTTAGTTATTACAAACCAATAAATTAACAGCTAAACTGACAAAATAAAATGACAAAAACTACTGCCAGCCATTGGGAATTAAGAGATCAGGGTTTTAGACATGGCTCTTGTTTTGTGGCCTCTGGAGTAGATTAAAAATGGTTGCAAATTCTTTATCACATCCCCCTTGAAGAGGTGGGATCTATTTCTTCACCCCTTTGAATCTGGGCTAAGCATATAGCTGTTTTAACCAACAGAACACATAGACATGACCCTGTGCCAATTTCAGTCCTACATTTTAAAAGAACTGACAGCTTCCACCCCTCCTTGGAACCCAGCTGCCATGCTGAGAGGAAAACCCAAGCAGTACCTGGGCAGACCCGTGTAGAAGAGAAGTGAGGTGATCTCCCAGTCCACAGCCAGCAGCTGCTTGCCAGCCATGGAACTAAGCCATTTTGGAAGTGGATCGTCTAGCTGGGGGTCACAGACACAAGTCTTCCCACCCTCAGCTCTGCCCCAAACTGAGAAACCATGAACAAATAAGATTGTTATTTTAAGCCTCTAAATTTGGGGGGTAGTTTGTTACACAGCCATCGATAGCCAAAAAAGCCTCAGACCAAGCACTTAAATAAATCACTTTCTCAAATTTGATGTTTATAAAAAGGGAAAGGGAGAGAAGAGGCAAGGTGTTCATTCAAACATTTGTAGAACACCTACTATGTGCCAGCCTCTGTGACAGGCTGTGACACTGTTATTCTGATGCTTATGGTCTGTATCTAAGACAGACATTAAACAACTCATTAAATGAAGCGTGATTCCATAAGGACAGAGGAGTATAAAGAAGTAGAAATGGGTGTGGGAATACCAGGTGATCTCAGTCTCTGCCAACCCTGATATTTTGTAACTTCATGGTTTAGAGCAAGTACATCTGTGAGACGGCCACTTAAAGACAGTCATACAAGATAATCTATCTAGAGAACAATTTTCTCCTATATAAATTCACTTCTTAATTAAAGAGTATCAACAGAGATGTGGGTTTCAGTAGCCACGCAACAAGTGAATGGTGAAAGCATGAAAAGTTGCCTCTATAGCTTGCATTCAGGAGTGGAGTAAATCTTATGAAAGAGGCTTTGAATAAAGAAAGAAGGACAGAGTAAGGAAAATATGATTTTCTGGGGCAACAGAGGTTTCAAAGTAAATAGTGATGGGAGAATTTTACCTATTCATTGCTTAATGTTTAAAAAGCAAAGGCTATACGTTGATTGCTTTGGACAAGAGGTTTTAGTTATTCCCAGCAAAGAACAAACCCTTAAATATAAATTTTTAGTTTGCTACATAACTAGGCAGCTGTCTACCAGGCAAACAGATCCAGTCCACAGCTATTTTGTGAAGATGAGTAAATTCAAGTCATACCCTCATAACGCTGCACCTTAAGACCTCTTCCTAACGTCTAAATTATTCTAAGAACCAAGAAATGTGATTGTGACAGTAAAATAAGGTTCAGCTACATACTGGTCCCACAAGTTTTACCAAGACAAACAGAACTAACTGCTGATGGAAAAGCCATGGCGACGAGGAAAGAGATTTAGTGGCCTTCCCTTGACACGGTTTGGGAG
The DNA here is from genome assembly GCF_003031525.2 of Neophocaena asiaeorientalis asiaeorientalis. Taxonomy (NCBI): domain Eukaryota; kingdom Metazoa; phylum Chordata; class Mammalia; order Artiodactyla; family Phocoenidae; genus Neophocaena; species Neophocaena asiaeorientalis. Next base: position 6,832,340 of record NW_020173108.1, read on the forward strand.
AATTTAATCTAACGCGACTGAAAGTGTGTCTACTCAGCTTCTTGATCGTGGGGGAGGGAGCCTGAAAGTCAAACATTTAATTTTCTAAATACTTCTGATCTGGCTGATGTTGAAGTCCTTTCTTAACCTCACATTCGGAAAAGAAAAATACCCTTTGAGTCTTTGACAAGGCGAGCTATTAGCCAAGAAAAAAGAATAGCCAATTTATGCTTCTCAATTTTCCTTTTGTAGTACTGTTGTCAACGCTAAGGACTAGTTCACTTTGGTTAAAGTGTTTAGACCTGATAAAACCATTTGTGGTCATTGATAAATAAAAATATTTTGAATGTTCATAGGTAGAAACAATTTTACTGTCTGTTATAATCATCTCACAGGATCTTAAACAGCTATTGTTCAAAATAAAGACACAAAAGGAACACATTCATGAATTTCCTGTTTTTCCATTTTAAAGCCCTCAAGCATACCGTGGACACCTCATGCGCAATACCCAGCTAGGTCTCCTTATCATGTATCCCTCACATCCAAATCCCTCCTGCCTTTCTTGCACCCAAGCATTCCTGGAGCACTGCAGGCGGAGCTCAGCACCTCAACTGCTGACCAAAGCTAGCTGCTTTCACGAACAGGACAAGCAGATTACAGCAAGAAATTGATTCCAGTCACTCCCCCTTGTTTAGGATGTTGTGGCGTCAGTGTCAACAGTACTGTCAAAGAGTCAATGACTCCTGTGGAGAGAGAACCTTTGTAGAAGGGGTAAGCTCACAAGTCAACACCAATGAGAGAGGACTCTTGTTTACGATACCCAGGATAATGCTAGGCCCTTTCACAATTCTTCCTGCCCCTGAAACGCCTGGTGAGCATCAGGTTGAATCTGACCCTACGGTGACCTCCAGACAGCTTTGAGGCTCCTGAGCACCAAATAAGAGCACCAATAAGAGCTATGGCACCAAAGGGGGTTTTTATTAGCTCTGCTTTCAGGTGAGAAGGAGGAACCGACAACGAAAAGAGAATGGCAGCTTTGCCCCCCAGGACATTAAAGTAAAACCAGTGTTTAAGAGAAAAATTACAGTGAAAAGAAGAAACTCTACATCATAGACCCTATGTGAGAAATACAAATTAACTGTATTCAGATCTATATTCAGTATACTATATTCTGTATTCAGTATTCATATGGATACTGCCCTATGGATATTATAGAAAAGGCAAATGCTACAACTGTTGCCCATGATGAAGTGAACTGAGATTTAGGGTCCACAGGGTATGAATCACACATCTCCCCTTTGCTTACAAATTCTCTTTACATATACCCTAATTGAAGATATGTAAAAAACTAAAAGTAACTACCCTTACACTCCACTGCAATTACTCAATCTGCAGGGAAACTCAAGACCCGGAGGATGGAGTGGCAACTAAATCACTGAACCTAGAAAGAAGGCTGGAAAGAGGGCAAGAGGCAGAAAACGTGGTGAAGGACACAGTTGGGGCAGAAACTTGTTTACTTTCTTAGGGACAAAACTAAGTCCTATAATGCTCTAGTACTACAGCTCCAACTAAAGCAGGGGCCACGAAACACCCTCAGCTCTTTCACCTGGCCACAAGTTTCCAAGGAACACTTAAGGAGTGGATAAAACAAGGCAAAGAATGGAGAGTTTTAGTTCCCACCTGAGTTTCACAGATACTCTCAGCTAATCTAATGCACCCGCTGACCGTGCCAGTGCTCTTCAAGTCAATCCTGGCCTCCTCTCTCTCTCTCTTCAGCCTTCTAGCCGCCTTCATCCTAAATCTGTGATTCATTTTTGAGCAAAGGTACCTGAATAGCACACTTCAGGTGACAGAGTTAAAGCTGCCACACAGAAACAAACAATGTGAAGGACCTGGCAGAGACTCTGCAGGATACGTGCCTTTAGTTGCTTATTCTTAAACGTCCTTAGAAATCAAAGGCTTCTCCTAACAGTGTTATTAATGGAGTAGGGTCGTGGGTTCTGTTTTAGATCTGAAACCTCTCCCTGCATGTAAAATTGGCAAAATTCACTTAGGTCTCTGAGCCTCTTCCCCCACCTCCCATTTTTAAGTGAAGCTCTCACTCTCAGCATCTCCCCAGCTTTCTACATCACAGGGAAAACCACAGGGATTAGGAAATGCCTCTACCTCATTTGGCCAACATCTCAAAATGCCATCTCAAACTGGAGCAGGGAAGGCTCAGCACCAAGACACTTAGAGCACCAGGCAGGGGCTGACTGTATTCACTGCTGGATACCAGCCACAGACCTGCTCGGATTTCCCCCATCTACACCCCCCTCGCTTCCCCAGCACCAGCCCTCACCCCTCAAAGAGGGCTCCATCCTTTCCTTTTCCCTTCGCTGTCGGTCATCTGACATCACCTCTATCTGCCTTCTGCTGTCTTTATACGGCGCCTTTTCTCTCTTCAGCCATACTCAAGAAGCACAGACCACGTCGCCCCATGAATGACTCAGTGATGATGTTAAGAGGAAAACCCCCAGCCACCAAGCCTCCTGCTGCAGACAGATTTCCCTCCTCTTCAGAGCATCGTTCTGTGGGTTTCCCATCACACTTTTCAGGTATTCAAAGCCTGCGGGGTGGGGTGGTGGTGGTGGGGAGAATGTGCCAGAGGCATCCCTACGGTCATTAAAAAAGGTGGCCTCCAGCACCTGACCACTCATATACTTGCACACCGTTTGATGTCGCCTTAATCTCAAAGCTGGTCTCCAGCACTCAAGTGGATTTGCTACTGTGAGAGCCAGGAACTGCAAGTGCGCTTGCCTCAAAGACTCAGGAGTCCAGTCCCGGGCAGGAAATAAAGTTCTAAGCCGCTTTGATGTGCTTCCTCTCCACTCTCCTCCCCAACGCGGGTCATTCGTCTCAGCCAAGGAAAAGACCACCTTGCATGAACTGAACCAAACGCATCACACGTGGGAGCCTGCGGCCGACTCAGTACTCCGATGAGCTCCCCGGCCCCACCGATTTACTCACCATCAGATTAAGCTCAGCTGGGATCCCCATGTATTCTGCCGACTACGAAAGCTTATGTGATACATACATTGGAGGAAGGGGGGTGCGAATGGACAGGGCACCCAGACCACTGAGAGTAAAACGCCTTGGCGACGCGGGGAGAGCTTGTTTCTTTTTTAAGCCACTCGTCTCAGACTGAAATATCAAGCCAGTTCAGGTCATTTCCTGAGTAGCACAACAAGTTAAAACAAGATCCAGAAAATCTATTTATCTTTAATTGTGCCGCCTCCAGACTGGGAGCGCGAGGCGGGTGGCGTGTAGAAAAGTGGGAGACGGGGAGGGAGGGGGATTTGTCGCAAAGCAAATGCCTAAGAAACCAGAGCTCCCGACCTCAGCTGCTTCTTACCTCACTCAGCTCGGCCGAGTTGTCGTTTCCATATTTCATGGCAACTCCAGAATTCATGACTGCACTTTTCAGAGCCGAGCTCCTCCTCCTCCAGGTCTCGGCGCTTACGAGTTGGGTTTAGCAGGCTGGATATCCACTGCTTGGTCCCCTCTGGCACATTTTAGTCTAGACAGCCATTTTCACCCAGGACAGTGGTGAAGTCCACACGAAGGATGCAGGCACTCCGAAAAGGAACAGAGCCGGCTCGCGTTTCACGGACGAGCCATTGCTGCAGAAGGCTGGGCAGCGAGGCGCGCTCGCAGCGGCCGGGCCGGCGCGGGGACCCGAAGCAGTGCCACGCTCAGCGCCGCCTCGCGTCTCCTATGGTGCCTCGCCGCCCCCCATGACCAGACTGGAGGGCAACCCCGGCAGGATCCGGCCTCCCTGGAGGGCTTCCCGAAGAAACCAGGGCGGCGGGCCGAGGAAAATCTCGAGTTCCGGGGAGAGAAAGCAAGCTAAGAGAGCGCCGGAGCGCGGCTGCACTTCACGCTGAAGTTCCCCGTTTGAATCCTCGGGAGTTGTAAGTGCTCTGATTGAATACAGCTGTCTAGCTGCTGGCTACGGGGTGAGCGGAGGAGGCGGGGCCAGAAAGAGAAAAGGCGGGGGCAGGGGGGCGAGGGAGGAGGCCGAGCAGAGGAGACCTCGCCGGGAGAGCAGGCATCCTTCCAGCTCCCTGCGATAGTAATTACAGGACCCAGGTCCAGGAGGAGAGAAGAAACAGGAAAAGCCACCTGAGTAATTGTGCAGAAAAATGAAAAAACAAAACCAAAAAAACTTCCCTCCTAGTAGCCGCTTTCCATAATTTAAGAAGGTCAAGACAAATCTGAACACTATACATCAGGCAGCGCTGTGCACTTCTCATGGTACATTAAGATTTTACAAGATTGTGGGGCGGTCATTTTCCCTGATCAGTCTAAAGTCGACACTGAGGGTGTAAATTCACCGTCAAACTCCCCCCCCCCCC